>NC_082649.1:90466421-90767671 GCF_028023285.1 Balaenoptera ricei
CATATAAAGAAGAAAAATTGATTAGTGTTCACAGTGGGAAATTTTTATCAATAACTTTACCAAATCAAATAACTGAAGTGATGAAATATTCTATTTTATAAAGTAGTGTCCTTTGAGATTTTGAAATTAAAGTTCTGAAGTATAATTTATAAGCAAACAATTTTAAAGAACGATATAATGTACTCTTGAGTAGCATATTCTTTGCTTTATCACAGAAGAATTAGGGGAGACAATTCACAAAAGGAAAAAAAGTAATACTTGTATGTCTTTTGAAAATCAAATCATTTTAAAACTGACAAACAAGAGATTCCTTACCAAACACAGAATAATGAAAAGATGTAAAGTGAAGTAATGTATGTTTATAAAAGCTACTTTGATTTTTAAAGCCATAACTCCAAATTGAACAAAAATAAGGGAAAGGGGGAAGAAGAGAGAGAAAAATCCTCTAAAAGAGATCATTACCCTGAAAATTACAGGATTTCAGGTATGACTTTAAAGATATTTTCCAACATCTGCAAAATAGAATCACAGCAGTATAATGGATGAGCATTAAACCAGGACTCAATTAAATAGATGCTCCTCTAGAAGAAGAAATTACAGAATATTTTTAGCATGCTACAGCAGGAGAATACAACAGCCTAAAAATTATGGTACAAGATACACTATAAAATACCATACACATATAATAGTGCCTTATCCTAAATTAAAGCGTTGAGCTCAATTCTAGCCTTTTCACAAGCTATTTGATTTTAACTTTAAATATACCCCCCAAGCAGCTGCTGCCTTCACCAGGCAACAGTTTCTTTCACAGACAAGCCGTAACAGTTCTGTTATAGACAAGAAAATGCTTTTAGAGTTCTTAAGAAGAAGTGATAAAAAAAAAGAAAATTCCCAACAGAGCAGCAATAAAGGCACAGTTCTACAGTGACCAAAGAAGGATAGTAAAACAAAACAACAGGCAGATGACTTCTAAGCAAGAACTTTTCTGAGGTTCAAGGAAATAAAACTGATCTAGCCTGAGAAGCATCCAATCTACTTCTACTGTAATGGCATTGTATTGGACCAGAAGAAAATCCATATGAAAGAATGCCAGTTAATCAAAGGGCCAAATGGGCTGATGATGTTGCCAGCTTAGGGAAATTTCCAAGCCTCTGGGATACTGGACTCTGATAAGACGAATTTAATATATATATGTGTGTGTGTGTGTGTATATATGTTTACATATATATATGTATATATATAACTGCATACATATATATATAATTGTTTTCAATTTGAAAGCAATCTGAATCAGCTTCATAAAAAGCTAATCAACATTCTTTCTTTGATCCCTACAATAATATATACAACATGTTTTGTATTTTAAAATATTTGTAGGAAGTTAAAATAAAATGTTATTGCTACTCAAGCAAAATCTTGAGTCTAGAAGTTTTCCATGACGGATAACGGACAGAAAAGGGAAGAGGGCTAAAATCCAGCCAAGGCTTAATATCAAAGGCGATCTAAATTCTTTTTAAAAGAAATGTAATAAAAACTAAAATGTACATGTAATTAAGAGATCAGAAATCTTTTAGATGCTCACATATGAGATATATTTTTGTCATTATCAGAGTCTAACTTAATGAATTTCATATAATATCCAGCAATTGGCCCATATTGATGGAGACGGCTCCATTCTAATACCAACATGTCTGAGGGAAATGACCTATTTGAATTCACAGGATTAACTGATCAAATTTTTAATGATGGCATTAGCCAAAACCATCTGGATAACACAAAAATCACAGCTGGGGAAAAAGCAAAAAAAAAAGAAAAAAGAAAAACACATTAACAATCCACTGGATTTCCATGAATGCTACTATATTTCAACACAGAAAGGGAGGTATCAGAATAACAACCCTGTGGTTATAGCAAACAAGGGCCACTGCCAATAATCAACATCCACGTGACAGATGAGTCTCTTTCAGACCACAGATTCTGGAGGAGTTTAACAATACTCTCTAAATTGTGAATTATATCATTTTATAGAAACAGAGTTTATAAGCCTGTCATTTAGTTGTTAGTTTCAACAAGTACTCCCTGGAAGGGAGAAAGACAAGGGGGGATTCTAAGGACCATTGTTGAACTTTGATATTTGGAGAATTCTCAATAAAATAGGAGGAAAAAAGATATTCTATCCAAAGCTCTCAGTTGGTTCAAAGTCTTAAAGTTAGAATCTTTGCCTTGAAAGGAAACCTAGGTTCATTCTGTTCAGCTTAGCTTCTAAACTTAGAATCATGCAATGGTAGAAAGGACAGTCTTTTAGGTGCTAAATTCTTCCTTACAAATAAAGCAATTGAAGCCCAGGGAGGTCAAATGACTCGCATTTAGTGTCTGAGCCAGAACTAGAACCAAGATCTTCAACATCTAATCTTGGATTAATTCTACCCTATCACATTGGTGTGATTAGTATAGTATCTATAGATTTCATTTTAACCCTGTGTGATTAGTATAATATCTATAGTATTTCATTTTAACCCTGTTGGATGACCCGCAGCCTTTTCAGCGTGTTAAATCACACATTTCTACCACTGACCTCAGTGATTTAAAGAGGTGACTCAAAAACTCATCTGACTAACAGAATGTTAGGAAACATTTGCATGAATCTGACAAAGTACTTGCATCTAGAATGTATATAGAATTTTTACAACTTAGTAATAAAAGAAAAATAACCCAATTAGAATATGAGCAAAGGATATAAATAGACCTTTTTCCAAAACAGAGAAATGGCCAATAAATACATGAAAGCATGTTCAAATCATTAGTCAACAGGGAGATGCAAATCAAAACCAGTGAGATACCACTTCATACCTACTAAGACGGTTTTAATCCAAAGGACAAATATAAAAAATGTTGGCTAGCATGGGAAAAATTGGAACCTTAAAAAATTGGAAAAAAAAAAGGGAAAAAAAAAAAAAAATTGGAACCTGGTGGGACTGTTAAGTGCTGCAGTAACTTTGTGAAACAGTATATTGTCATATAATGAATATCCTAAGACAGCTGCAGTTATTTTACAAACTAAAATATTTTTGATTCAAAAGGCAAACAGCAAATATATTCCATTTATATTGAAAGGCATAAAACACACAGACTGAGCAGTTACTGAAAAAAAACGCTGGCTTCTATAGAATCCGTTTTAAAATCACAACCTTCCTATGTGACTAGGTTGAAAAGTATTGTGTTTGACAAAAAGTTTTGTTTTGTTTTGCAAATTCATATATATGAATAGTGTACTGATAAAGTTACAGCCTTTTGTTTGAAATTTAACTGTTGTTGGACCATCAGAGCAAAGCAGCTTTGGACTTCATCAAAGTCATTATGTTCAAAGATGAAATTTATGTTTTTAGCTGCACTATTTAGTTATGAGAAGTAGCACTGCCTATAACTCACAGCAAACTAAGCTCCTACTAATAATCACAGAACAATTTTAGCTACTTAGTCTTCAGTAATTTTTCTTTTCAGATACAGCCAGCCACTCTGGGATTCGTCATTAAAATTTCTGCGTTTCTTTAACCTTTCTTCAAACTTATTTGTCTAAGTCTCCATGTGCTTTTAAAGATTAAAATCTAAGAAAAGTGAATAATGTTACAACCCCTCTGCTAGTAGAAGAAAGAGTAACCCTTTGCAGGGGCAATATGGTCAATTTCTGTCTCATACAAAGATTGCAAAACAGACAGCAGCTAAAAGGGAATTGAAAAGAGGAAAAAGAAACTTTGGGCTTAATAGATGTGCTCTTACATATCTTCTGAGAAGGAGGGAGGATCATTCATAATCCAGCATAGTCCTTTTAATTTCATAGTGTATCTGTTCTCAACATCTAGGTCGGAGGTCAATAATGGTGACCCCTGGGCTATATCTTGCCTTCAGACTTGATTGCTGCAGATAGGGTTGACCCATGCAGTGTTTACGTAAAAATTAAATTTAGTCTCTAACACGTAAAACGTCAAGCACTGTATGTAAATAATGAATTCTGAGTTATCCTGAAAAGTGATTAGCTTTGGTAACTGTATGATCAGGCCACCCAAGACGGCTGTTCTCTTGCTCTCTGTACATCCCCTGCTTGACCAGTGCCTGCTTCACCTACACCCTACTCACCTGACTGATCTCCCTACATACTTGCCCCAGGCCTCACCTAGTGCTTGTTCTTATCAAAGGGCCGGTGAGGGGCTTGCCCCTCTCCCAGTTTCCCTGGTAACCAATGAGCCAACTAGACCTGAACTCCCCCTATGACTGGCAATCTCCTCTTCCCCCAGGAGGGAAGACTGCCGCCATGTCCTGCCCACTGTCCACAGCACACAGTGGGGTATCTCTCCAGGACCTTGCTGCAGACACTTAAGATCCCCCATCCATTAAACCACTGATGTCTCTGGCGCTGACTCCCGGCTCTTTCTTCGGTCTTGAAGCTGGGCAAGCACAGGGCTTGTAGACCTGCAGGGTGCAACCCAACAGTAACACAGTTCCTGCATTTCTCATTCATTATTTCACTCATTAATACTGAATGAGTGTCTACAAAACCTGGGCAGCTGCATAGTGAGCGCCCCCTATAGGAAAATCACGCCATCGTCTCTGGTCCATCCCAGACCTCACTACTCCTTATTGCTTACACAAAGCTGGCTTCAGTGATGAACGTTATCTTCTTAAGTAATCAAACTTAATAGAAATATAAAGAAGCACAAAAAATGGTAGGAGACTTCGAGTTCCACAAATTGCTTTGCAATGCTGGCTAAAATATAACAAAAATTTAGTTGAAAGCATAGCACAGCTGAGCAAACAAAGTAAGCTGCAAAGCAGAACAGTTAATTCTAGAGCCTATGCTGTGGCAGCTGGGGCAGTGGAATGAGGGTGTGGGGAACGGCAGATCAGACTCGGCAATCTGGTAGCTTAGGTTGAACTGCCCTTGTGGAAACAGGAGATGTGGAGGTCCTAGGGTTAAGAAACAGACATTTGAAAATGAGCCCTTTTGCACACAGCTGCATACCTAAAGGGCTGCACTCTTGCTTAAACCCACCCATGGACCTAGGGAGAAGGCTAGGGAGTTAGTCTGTCCATCTTTTTTTCTCCTTGGAGTGAGGTTGTGGTGAGGTGGGAGATTTGGAGGGAGCAGATATTTCAATGAAGAATTCATGATTGGGGGCCTATACCTCACATGATTTGGGGTCTCATATGTATTTAACATATAATCGACGCTCATTATTTGTGGATTTCATATTTGTGAATTCACCTACTCTCTAAAATGTATTTGTAAAGCCATGAATCAATATTTGTGGCACTTTTGTGGTCATTCTCAGATATGCTCAAAATGGTGAAAAATTTGAGTCATCCCCACACGCACGTTTCCAGCTGAGGTTGAATAAAGCAATGCTCTGCCTTCTTGTTTCAGCTCTCGGACTGTAAACAAGATCCATTTTGCTGTATGTCAGTGCCATTTTTTTTTTTTTTTGCTTCTTAGTGCTATTTAAATCGGACTCCAAGCACAGTGCTGAAATGCTATCTAATGTGCTCAAGCGCAAAGAGGCTGTGCTGGGCCTTATGGAGAAAACACATGTTAGATAAGCTTCCTTCAGGCATGAGTTGCAGAGTTCCTGACCATGTGGTTAATGTTAGCGAATCAACAATGTATATTACATAAGATGCCTTTAAACAGAAACATCCATAAAACAAGGTTATGTATTGAATGGTGGACAAAAACCTCATGACCAGAAGTTTACAGGAACCTGCTAACCCTGTATTTCCTAAAAGCGATAGTGCAGTATTTGCTAATTCAGTTTTATTGGTGACTGATAAGAAAAATTGACTCTACACGGGGGCTACACTGAGCCAATATATTAATGTATTACACTTCCCAGGTTGGTTGAATCCCTGGTTCTTGGAGAAAGTCATAAAAGCTGTTGGGTATGGATACTTCTTCAACCAAGGCTAAGAAGAATCTCATGTTGGCATGGGAGGGGGAAATTCTCTTAAAGAACAGATTCACATCAAACATCACAAAAAATGCTAATATGTACTACAAATGAGAGTCAACAGACTAACACATCATAATTAACATCAACGATATCCTGAGCTTACAGAACAACATTATGAAAGAACACCTAAATAAACTTTAAACAATTAAACAAAGTAATAAAAATTGGGGTTGGGTGTCAAACCATCAGCAAAAACAGGATGCTCTGAAGAGAGAACAGGAACATATGAAAAAGAACCAGACAGAATGTCTAGACAAGAAAAATGTAACCACTGGAATTAACAACTCAAAGGATAGTTTAATAGTAAATCAGAAGGAGATGAAAGATTAGTGAACCACACGCTAGAACTAAGTAAGTGGAGATAGAAAACATGAAAGACAGGTTAACAGACATGGTGAAATGAGAAATTTCAAAATATATTCAAAAAGGAAAACCAGAAGGAGTAAAGAACAGGCATGGGGATAAACAAAACTGGAAGAGATAACAGCTGTGAAATTTTCAGAGTTCCCATAAGACGTGTATTTCGAGATTCGGGAATCATAGCTTAGAATTGTTTAAATATGATAACAGCTTATCCTTGTACGGCATGCACTGTGGGCCAGGCACTGCTCCAGATGCTTGACATATTGTAGCTCATTTAATGCTCACAGCTGATGAAGTAAATTCTACTGTTACCTTTGATTTACAGATGAAGAGTCGGAAACACAGAGAGGTTCAATATTTGTCCAAAGTCACATGGCTGCTAAGTGGTGGGATTCAAACCCGGGCAGTCTGGCTCCAGTCTCTATGTCTTTAACACTACATTTTAGAGCAGAGTTATATTTGGAAGAATAAGGGCAAATAACACACTCTCTCAGACCAAAGGGGAGAAGAGGAAAAAAACCAAAACAGTACTGACACATCAATGGAAACTCACTAAATGAATTTCTAAAAGATGCAAAAAAAAAAGATCACAGATGCATGAACGAGGGTGCACAAAGGAAATAGGGAACATGTGGATAAATCTAAAAGAAACACTGATTATGTAAAATAACAATAAGTCTTCTAGGGCAAACACACACATCTATACTTTCTCTCTTCCTCTGAGATATTCCCCAAAGCAAGAGGTACTTGCAGTAAAGAGATATTTTTTGAAGGCACAAACTCACAAAGATAGGAAAATAGAAGAGCAAACTGCAATAAAATTTTGGAAACTAGAAAGCAGAAATGATGGTGTTGACTGTCTTGGCATAATGTAGGAAGATGTCTTTTAAACTCACAGTGAGGAAATGAAGAGGAGGAGATGGTATAAGTCGGAATTTGAAGCAACGGTTAGGTACCCAGATCCCCTGTCCCACCTACATACCCAGGGAGTGCCGCTGCACACCAGGAGAGAGGAGGCTTATTCTCTAAAGAGGGTAAGACACAGGATGTCTTGACAACAGGTCACTAGGCAGATTTTATAAAGGTTATTGTGAGGAAACAGGTGGATTAACTAAATATATACACATTGGTTCCTGCAATCTCTTAGGCCTCTTCTCCCACCAGGCTCCCAGAATGCTAGTGGTGGCTTTTGCCACCCACAGGGAAGTCTGGACTCTTTTCTCCTCTGGGGAATATGACCTGCCCCAAAGGGAAGAACTAAAACTAATGATACTAAGGGATCCCCAGTGAGATGAGCCACAGTAATAGTTAACCTCATCGTGACAAATTCCACCAAATAACTGGAGATTTCTGTTAGGTTATTAGTTTCCCACTCTTTAAGTCTGTGCAAACAACCAAGGATTACCAGATATCTATGAAAAATTTCTTATATGAAATACAGAAACCATCCAGCATAAAATAGAAATGAAGCTACTTGGAAAAAAGTTTGTCCTAGGGAAGAAAATGTAAAGGAAGCAAAGCATCCTTCATATCTTCATATAGATGTGAAAGGATAAAACTACTAAACTAGAATAAGATACAAGGAGGCAATTTAGAGAACAGAAGGTCTCTTAAGTTGTAAACATGAAAGCTGGTATCAAAAACTCAACAGAAGTGTTCAAAACCTGGTTGAAGTAATTCACCAAGAGTCAGAGATAAGGGTCAAAACAAGAAAATTTGGATAGAAGGTGTGTGGGGGAGTGGTGAGATGGGAAAAGTGAGGAGAGAAGCAATCCAATCTAGGTGGTCCAAAATGCAAATAATGATGTATGTCAAAAAGAAAATAGAGAAAACCAGGGAGAGGTAATCATAAAAGCTCTCAAAACTAAAGGCCTCATGTTCTCAAACTATAAGGATTCAGAGAGTATCAAGGATGTTAGACAAAATTTGACACATACCAAATCAAATCACTGTGAAATTTCAGAACACTAGAGACAAAGAAAAAATCCCACAAGCTTCCTCTAGAGAAAAACAGGTCCTCTATATAAGGAATCAAAATGGCAACAGATCTCTCAACAGCAACACTGGATGCTAAGAAACAAGGAGAAATATCTTCAGGTTTCTGAAGGAAAATGACTTCTAACATCGTATATTTACAAGGCTGAGTCTCTCAATCAAGTGTGCCAGTATAATTTTTAGAACACATGGTCCAGAACAATCATAGCTAGCCTTCATCCTTTTTTGGGACACTTGAGGACATGGTGCTCTAAGACAATGAACACCAAGAACAAGGAAGAGGTGGACATGGAATATAGCTGAAGGGAGATCCCGGAAAGACAGTTTTGCCCCTAATGTGCAGGAAAACCAATCTAAACTGGAGCATCCCAAAACCTGCAAGACAGATTTCTCCAGGAAGGTAAAACTGATAGAATATGGGATGCCTCTCAAAATCTGAGATGACATCCAGAAAACTGGCCAAAATTTTGGTTGACATAAGTATAAGACTATAGAAAATTAAGAAATTAAAAAATAAGGTTACTAATTTGAAGGACAAGAAAATTATGCACGGAAGGAAAAACAATTATAATCTGCTACAAAAGTCAGCTCTGAATATCATTTACAAAATCATAGTAATGTAAACACTGAATATTGACCTAATTCAAATTTTGACCCAATAAAATCCTGTAATAACATGCTCTGAATTAATGTATATTCAAATGTTAATCATTTGGCAACTGGATTCTTCGCAGCTCCCTCAGTTTCAAACAGAGACAGGTGAAGTGTTTATTCTTTGTGGAGGTTTGGATGGGGATTGGGTTGGGGAACGGGCTTGTGATCACTTGGGTCTCTATCCAGTCAAAGTACAGTAAGTGGAATATAGTGTGGATTTCCCTATTTTTAACTTTGTGTTTTTGTAAGAGCCATGACTTAAAAAATGGTGTTTTCTTCATACACCTCATAAAAAAGCAACCTCACATTTCTGTGGTGGCAAGGTGGTGGTATGACAGTGTTACAGCATCAGTTGCCAGATTTGATGGCCAATAGTAATGCTTAAAACTGAAAAATCAAGAAGCAGCAAATAAGCAAGTTATTTAAAAAACTGAAGTAAATATCAAGAGCCAGTCAAAAAGTTGAAAGTAATTGCCTTTAGGAAAGGAGAAATAAAAACAATATGGGCAGAAGTCTGACATTTTTCTTAAAAACAAACAAAAAACCGCCAACTATGTAGAAGTTTGCACATGCTTACATTATTTCAGATATAAAAGAAAAACTAGAAAATAAAAGGAACAGTACCAATAATATCTTATTCATGATGTTACAAAAATTCAACAACTTACTGGACAGCAACACTATTCTGGAGGAGGGAATTACAGTTTAAAATGCTGCTGAGTCCTCTATTGTTGGAGATATTGATTAAATTTGGACTTTGTTAAATGTGAGTACTAAAATTTCTAAGGCAATTACTACAAGAAAACAAATAGAGTGTATAACTTGTGATGTTACTGAGGGGGAAATAAATTCTCAATCAGTCCAAAGAGAAGAACACAAATATTAACATTTTCATATTAATATATTAATATTTAAACTATAAGGCAAAGTGCTTTATTAGAGATAGCGAGTCACCTCATTTTGACCAAAAATATACCCATTCTAAACTTCTATACATCAATAATTTACTAATTACAAAAAGCAAAATAGAAATACTAGATAAACTGAGAAATCCACCATCACTGTGAGAGAAATTGATAGATTAATTAGATAAAGCATCGTTAATAATATATATATGATTTGAGCAACACAATTGCCAACTTTAACCCAAAGAACATAAGGAGGACACGTCTCTGGTCAATGGGTCACTAGGTTAGAAATCAGTAACCAAAGATGACTAGAAAAACTCCATATGTTTAGAAATTTAAAAACACATGTCTGATAACTCATGGATTCAAGAGAAAATCATAATGAAATCATAACATTTATAGAACTGAACCATAATAAACATGCTATATGTCAGAATGCAAATTTAAAGCTATACATATTTAAAATAGACAAAAGAAAGGTAGGAAGGTAATGAGTTACCTATATAACTTAAGGGACTAAAAAAAGAACAATAAAATAATCCAAGAAGCTGGCAAGAACAATAAACATAAGAGTAAAATGAATGAAATATAATATAAAGATTCAAAGGTAAGGAATAACAACATCAAGTTCTGACAAGTTTGATACTAAAATAATAGTTAGAATGAAATAGGGAATGTATGTATAGATAAGGCACAGACAAGAAGGACAGTAAGAGAAAATGCTTTGAAACAACTTTTTGCCAATACATTAGAAAACATAAACAAAATGGACATAATTCCTAGGGAAAAAACACAATTTTTCACAAAGGAGACAATATGGTTAGTCCTATTAACTATTCAAATGATTCAATCAATAGTTAAAATATTTCCTGAATGAAAACTCCAGACCCAGATAGTTTTATTTGTAAGTTCTACTTTTTATTCAAGGAGTATATAATTCCTGTATTTCTCAAAATTTTATAGGGAATATAAAATAAGGAGTACTCTCCAGCTCATTTATAGAGATGAATATAACTTTGATACTAAAGCCAAAAAAGGATAGTATGAGAAGAGAAAACAAAAAGAAAAGCTCCTATATTGATATATATGCAAAATGCTAAACAAAATATTGAAAAACAGATAACATCCAACTATTTAAAAAAAAAAAAAACTTACACAAAAGCCAAGTTGAAACTAAACCAGGACTAGAAGTTTGGTTAATACTAAAAATTGTTCATTGCATTAACAGGTTAAAGGAGAAAAACAGCATGAATATCCCAGTAAAAGTAGGAAAAGTATTTACAAGAATAAAGCATTCCTGATTTTAAAAAAAAAAACAAAAAAAAAAAACCTAACTTAGAGAAGAACCTACTTAACTTGATAAACAGTATCTTTAAAATCTATAGTAAACATCATACCAAATGGTGAAATGTTAATCTTATTCACTCTTGAAAATCAAGAGCAAAACAGGGATAGGGATATTCACACTCAAAATATCTATTCAACACTGTACTGGACTAGAGAAAGTGCACTCATATAAAATATATAAAAGGAGCAAGGGTTGATAAGAACACAAAAACTCTCACTGCTTGCAGATAATATTATTCTCCAAACACAAAAGCCCAAAGAAGCCAGACATGATGACCACACACTGCTTTTCAGTTGGTTAAGAATGGCCCCATCCAACAATTGAGCTGGTAAAGCAGAGTTCCCATCCTGGAATAAAATAAATCGGTACCTCTACCTCACACGATATACAAAATCAATTCCAGATAATTAAAGACTTAAATGTAAAGAGGAGAATATTAAACTTTTATAAGTACATTTAGGAGAAAGTTTTTACCATTTCAGGATAAGGAAGAAAAAATTTTAAACAACTCATGAAAGAACATGAGCTATAAAAAAAAATCAATACTTTAATGTAAAATTAAGAACATCTGTTTATCATTTGACACCATCAAGAAAAAAAAAAAAAGCCACTAAAAAGAAGATATGTATATAACTGACAAAGGATTAATCCAGAGTATACAAACAACTCTTAAGTTAAAAAAAAAAAAGACTACCATACAGTGAAAAAGTATCTGAATAACAGAAACATAAATGGTCAACAAATCTATGAAAATGAGCTTAACTTCACTGTAATTATAGAAATGCAAATTAAAACCAAAATTACATTTTAATTTAAAAATAAAAATGCAAATTAAAAAGTAAAATACAATTTTATATTCACCAGATTTGCACAAATTAAAATGCTGAACAATAACAAATGTTGGCAAAGATGTAGATCAGCAGATACAAATATAATGTTGGGGGGAAGTTGTAGATGTAGGAATGCTGTCTGATGTCATTACATAAAAGTTTAAGAAATTAAAAAGGTAAAACAACTTTACATGTTGCTTAGAAGCACATACATATTTATTCAAAGGATAAAAAAAGCACATATAATTCAGAACAGGGGCCACCTATTCAGAGGGAGCTTAAGAGCGAGAAGATAATGTCATCAGGGTGAGTTATCAGGTAGCTTTAATTGTACTTCGAATCTTTAAACCTTAAGATAAGTGGTGGCTACACAGAGATTCTTTACACTTTTCTCCATACCATTTATACGTCTAATATAATTCATGATTAAAAATGTATTGCACCTCGGTCCAGTCCCAAGATGGCGGCCACCATGAAGAAGGCGGCTGCAGAAGATGTCAATGTTACTTTTGAAGATCAACAAAAGGTAAACAAATTTGCACGGAATACAAGTAGAATCACAGAGCTGAAGGAAGAAACAGAAGTAAAAAAGAAACAACTCCAGAATTTAGAAGATGCTTTTGAGGATATCATGCTTGCAGACGACGACTGCTTAATGATACCTTATCAGATTGGTGATGTTTTCATTAGCCATTCTCAAGAAGAAACACAAGAAATGTTAGAAGAAGCAAAGAAAAATTTGCAAGAAGAAATTGGTGCCTTAGAATCCAGAGTGGAATCAATTCAGCGGGTGTTAGCAGATTTGAAAGTTCAGTTATATGCAAAATTTGGGAGTAACATAAACCTTGAAGCTGATGAAAGTTAAACATTTTATAATACTTTTTAAATTTGTTTAATAAACTTGTATTGCACCTCAAAAATGGTTAAAAGAAAACATTTTAATAAAGAATGACAGGAAATTCAAGAATAAGAGAAGTAAAACTAATTATCAATAAAGCAAAGATATTTGGGGTTTTGAAGGTACTACCCTCACTTTTTGTGGCTGGAATTAAGAATCTGACAAAAACATCTGCAGATATATTAAACAAGCTTCAAAAATTATACACATGCAACGTAACAGTAAATCATTGAGAAAATGTCTACAATTCAAACATTGCATCATTTTACGTATCTGCCCCCTCCCTAAATTTTGTGATTGCTCCACAAAGAATCGGTTAAAAGGAATAAAAAATGCCTACAGAAAGTAAGCTTCTTAAACTATAAATGAGCTTTTCACTTTCATTTAATTACAAATACTATTTTTAAGCATCTTGAAAATCAAGATAAAATTTCACTGGATTTTCACCAGTGTTAAAAGTGGTGCATTGAGGATAATGTCATTTACTCATTTCTCCATGAAGCACATTTTAAGTACTTTTCCCATGGCTGACAGAAACAAAAAAGTATTACTAAGCATGCAAACATAGCTATAGTGAACAATTAGAACATTTTTTCAATGACGACACTTTATTATCTACTTACCTGCGGCAAAAACAGTCACGGTTCCCCTGAACTGGAGTCATGAGCATCTAGAAGGATGTATATGTAGTAGTACAAGACTCTTCTTATTAACCCCTTCTTTCAGTTAATGTATTACATCCCTTCAAGGTTGCCAAGTTAAAGGAATGCTCTCTTATACCTGGTAATTTGTAATCTCTGATGTATTAGATATCCTCCACGTTTTTTGCCACCTTCTTTGGTTTCTTTACCAGAAACCTATATCTCAAACATATGAATTCAAAAATTCATTTTTTATATTTCCAGCTTAATGTGGCATCAGGTTAAGAATAACCAATATTGCTCTTTGTAAGTGCCAAAAACCACTTGTGAAAACGCCAAAAAAAAAAAAATTGCAAAACAAAAGAATCTCACTGTACATCAAAAACTCCAAAAGCAATCAAATGCCAAGCACATGAGTAAATAAAACTTATGAGGCCGATGAGGTAGACTGTGGGGAAATCCAAGGGACTACATGGTAGGTACATCCTGGGTTTTCTGTATAAAGAGAGAATTCACAACAAAGGTAGGAAGATATTTTGTGCCTTATTCATCACATGTATCCTGATAGGATGCACCCCAAAGAGAAACTCAAGGACAGTACCAAATGGAAAAGAAAAACTTCTGTTGGAAGAGGCAATCCACTCACTATGTGCTCTTAGCTTCCTGTTAAGTGTTTCTGGACGTGCCAAGAATGAAAAGCCCAGTCACTCCATTTCTCAGGGATGTGTTTTCAGAGACCAACCAGGAGGGATAAGACAAGCTCTCCCTCTAGGACGAAGAGCAGGCTTGCTTACTCCCTGCTATAAAAGAGATGGATTCGCTAATCTCAGTGTTCCTCAGCTGTGGGTGTAGCATCTCTCCTGGCTACATCATATCACTTCCGCGGGACTTGGGGGCAAGGGGAACTGAAGCGTGGTGCTTGCTATGCTGTGAGCAATAAAGCTCTTTGAAGCTCTTTGTTACTGACCCAGGAATATCATGTGTTCTGTTAGCATCCATGGAAGAGTAGCAGCCTAGCTTATTAGCTTGTAAGTAGGGTAAAATAAAATCCCAGACTCAACAACTTTATCCCACTCTGCCTATAATGTTCTGGCCAGGAAGTAGGGGCAGACTGCAAGAGACATGATATAACTTTAGAAGTATTTGCAAACAAGCCACTCTCTCCAGGAAGAAAAGACTGAGGAAAAACCTATAAGTTACTGATACTTCCTCAGGTATTAGAGGGCATCAAGGATCTGTAGTAGAAAAATAGCACTGCTTAAGAGGAATAATGTATTTTGTGAAAGACTCCAGGGAATAGGGAATTAGACTGGAAACTTCACATTTCCCTATAGATCAGAGAAGTGAATCTGATCTCTGCATGTGGCAAAGAAAGCAAAATCAAGGTAATCGATTGACATGTGTTGACAAAGGCTGAGTTTGGACAAAATCTGCTTTACAATCTATTAAAAGTGTTAAGCATAAAAATGGAAACATCAAATGGAAGTAGGAGGAAAGATTGCCTCTAAGATCCAAAATAGCATTTCAGAAAACTGGCTGTATCTTCAGAATAATACAAACAAATAGATGTGGCTTCCATCAATCATAAACAGAAATTCATAGCAAAGAACAACCTGAAATAAATAGTATTTCAAAAAATGGGACAAAAATAATCCCTTTCAATCCTTTTAAAAATATAAATAAATCAAACATACAACTAAAAGATGCAGGAAAATTTCCTGAATTGTGTATGAGATGTATAAGTATCAATATAATAAAATAATTTTTCAAGTTGTAAGCAAAGCAAATAAAAAAAGAGATCTAAACCTGTCTGTATGCTGGAAATATATATATATATATTTATGTTTTTATATATATGTTTATATATATACATGTTTTTAGCTAAAAGAATGAAGAAAAAATTATCCCATAGTCAACCAAGAGAAACAAGAAATAATTACAACAAAAAAAGGAGGTGGTGGTAAGCTCCCAAGAAACAGAAATTAGTCTAATCCCAGACTTCTGTTCAGCAACGCTAATTCCAGAAGACAACAGAGCAACACACTTTGAATTCTTTGATAAACAGTTTCAGGATCCAACATTGTACCAATCAGAAGGTGTCTTCATATTTAAGGCAATATAATGAAATTTTTTAAAATGCAAGAGGATGAAATATAGTTACATTTTTAGGTGTAACTGATTGTTCCAAAAATCTAAAAATTGAGAAAGTAAAAAAAATAAGACAAGAATGGGAAAAGTCTTGTGGCTGGTATCACAGACAGGTGAAACATAGATATAGTTAAAGACAATATACACATATAAAATTATTCATGAGGAGAATATTATTTATATTTAATCTATACATACACATACCTGCATATATAAATAGTATCATACATACATACACACACAAAATATATATTTAGTAAAATGATATAATAACAATTGAAATCAATAATCATGGAAGTCACTATAACTGTGAGGTATACAGTAGGAAAAAAAGGAACTAAACTAATTGTTTAAAATGGGGGGACTGAAAAAATAATTTAAATTTAAAATTCTGGCTACTATAGAAGTAAACTTTTATAAATTAAGAAGTAATTTTATAAACTAAAAGGTAAACTTAAACTTCTGTAATATGAATATGACATATAGCTATCAAAGTGCCCAGGGAAGATACAGGTTAAAAAAAAAAAAACTGTTCATAGAGGGAAAAGAAACAGAGGAAGCAGAAGAAAGAGCAAGGAAGTTTGAAAAACGGAACACACAGAATATAATGGCAGGAACAAAACCAACCATTGCCATTATAAAAACAGAAGCAATAGAATAAGCTATGCATTAAATGACACATCATCAATTTATTAATGGTCTGCGGCAGTTGGGGGAGACTACTACCACATTATAAGAACATTTGCATTCTAATTTCAGAATAATTGAGGTGTAAAGAACTAAAAGAAATCTTAGAACCAAGGTAATGCTGATATGCACTGTATATGAAACATACAACAAAAACAAAGGAAGAGAGACCAGTAAGAAGAAACAAAAAGCAGAAAATAGTCAAAAGATATATCAGGAAGATAAACACTAAATTAGGTCTCTGGTCCCCATTCTAAATTCCCTGCTAAAAAGCATGTGGTTTTCTCAGGATGGGACATGGGTTCATCCTGGTCCAATTAACAAGGTACAAACTTGGCTTCCAGAGCCAGGCTTCAGTGGGGGCCTGTGTTGAAGGTCATCATGAGCTGGGCAAAACTGCAGTGGAGGTCAAAGATATGTCACATTCTTTTCTTTCTCACTGTCTTTGTTCCTTTATATTTTCAGATTTGTTAGATGTAATTCTCTAATTTCAATGTTCTGCCAGAACAAAGGTCACGTCTGACAATTCGTTCATATGCGTTTCAGTTCTAACATAGTACAAAGCACAAAGTAACTAATGAATAAACACATCCTTAACTAGATTCTTTTTCCTCCCCTAAACAGAATCCTTACAAAATAGTAAAACATATAACACACACACATACACCCACATTCACATACACACACATTTTAAACTCTGATTTGTACAGTATATAGAGATCAAAAAAATCATATTGAATTACTTTCTCAACCTATTTCTTTAATTAATAAATTCCACATATTGTTTCTGAAATCTGAAATGACCACACAAATTCAGCTATATATTTTTAAATGTTGGACTTATATGCGTGAACATATACTTACAGGCAAACTGGAGTTTAGCTTCTCTGCTGACAATTGTTCCAACTGAATTTGTTGCAAAACATTGATAACTTCCTGTATCCCAATTTCTGTTGGGGTTAAGAACCACAAGATTTCCTCCGTTCAACTTATAACGATACTCCATACTCAGATTAATATCGCTTCCATTCAGCTGCCATCTGTAAAACAAATGTCCAGGATTTTCCCCTTAGTATATTTAAACTTTTTTAAAAATCTGCATTAATAATCTACTTTAAACATCAGCTCTCTTATAAATGAAAAGCAACAAATACATCATTCAATTATTACATAATTGAAAAATCAAAGATGCCTAAGTTTTGTTATCAGAAACAAAAGGTTAAATTACAGTAGAAAGCACAAGAGAGTAGCATCTAAAAGCTAAAGATTTTTCAAGATTTTCTGAAGAGGTGAGAATAATTTAGTTTGTCCACTAGGGGGAAAATTAGGCTTGGTCTGTATAGACAAAGATGAAGTAGAATGTTGAGGTAATTATCTCATATACTTCAGGCCAGTCTCATGCTGCCGATGAACGGGGAAAAGAGCACATTTCTTTGATTTATCCAGACTGACTGAGCACATTTAATAAATTAATTGGGTAAGTGCTCAACTATCCATTTCAATTTGTCTGAGTAAATACCTGTCCCGGAGGCCCTCTGCTCTTCTAAGCCATCACAGTGATATTTACTAAATGATACACTGTGGTAAAAGATCCTAAAGGCCACCTAGGGGGTCGGAAACAGTAAAGGCACTAACCCCAGAGCCATATTTATCAATGGGAAGCCAAAAGAAAAAAAGAAAGAAGCTGGTTTTTAAACAAGAGTTTTCAAACAGAAAAACCAGAATTTTTTAAACAGCAAGCACACCTGACACATCCAAGAAGATTATTACCTTTAAAAACTCATTAAATATCGCACAATCTCAAGAACACATCCATTGTATAAATTAAGCCATCTGTCTCCTAGAGGACTTGATTTTTTATAATAAAATTACACTGGTATCCATTCTATAAATTTTAGAGTATTATGGCAACAATCTCAATTGCTTTTCATAATAACTTTGAGAAAGTGGTTAATAAAATGACCATTTCACAGATGAGGATTTCAATAAAACAGTTGAGTGAGTTTGCAACTCTCCCCAAACTATTAATTACTGGATCAGAACTAGTACCCATTTGAATTCTAGCCCAGAGGTCTTTAACCATGTCATGGGTCATATAAAAATTTTATTAATATATCAAATATTTAATCTGGAAATAGTAATATTGTGAAAGCATAAAAAGAGGTGAAATGTGAACATTATCACAAACCAAAGGACATAAAGTTAAATGAAATATTATATAGCTGTGAAAATGTATAAGCTTTTGCAAACATAGAAGAGTCTTACAAAGGTGAAAACATTTTTTACAGTGCAATGTGATACCATGTATATAAAGTTTTAAAACATATAAAGTAATATTAAGAATGTATTAAACATTTTAAAATGTATGAAAATGAATCACTTCAAGTTTAAGGTACTTTAGAGCTCTCATGGAGAGAAAAGTGAGAAAGGGTTATGGGGCAAACACTGGGAAATTTAGCTTTTTTGGTTTTATTTCCTAAACTGAATAGTGGTTATATGAATGTTCATCATTACACTTAATTATATGTTTATATCATTTTCTATACCTGAAATAGTGCATAATAAAATTTTAATAATGGAGGCTACAGGAAATGAATAAATTTTGAAGTTTAGTTTCTACAGCTCAAAGCACTATTATATCATTTGCTCATTTTAAAAATCAAGACTTTCTTGATTTTTCTTTCTTTATGCACATACAAGTCTCCCAGGTCTAAAGCAATATTTCTTCTGAGAAATCAAAATGAAATTAAGAGGAAAAACTGGAGGCCCCGTGTCTTCTCTTTTGAACTTAAAAGAGCAAAATTACAAAGAAATATGAAAAAGCCGTAACTGCTTTCTCGTTTGTGGCAGATTTCCGCTATGGGTTTGATTCTGCTTTGTTTGTAGAGTAACTCTCTTATGCTCCTTCCCAAGGCAAGTCCATATTTGCATGTGCATTTTAGGTCACTTTCTTCTATTCTGACTTTAATCCTGCCCTTAGAGATTTGAAGTCGAACCATGAACACTTATTAACCCTTCTTCATCTTATTCCTGCCCAAATCCTAGAACTACAGAAACTCAGAAAAGGAAATGAAATCAAGGAAAATTGTCCATCTGCATTCTGTCTGAATACTCTGCACTCTTGATACACAAGGTGGCCTGCAGACCAAGATCATCAGCATCCTCATCACAATCTGAGAGTTTGCTGGAAATGCAGAATCTTGGGCTCTATCCTAAATGTACTAAACCAGAATTGGCATCTTAGTGAGATCTGCCAGTGTTTAATATGCCCATTCAAGTTTGGAAGAACTGGTCTATAATATCCCCAAGAAGCAACCGTGGACTGCCTATAGGGGACATAGATAAGAATTCCCCACTCTTGATTTAGCCTATTTCATATTCAACAACTATGATTAGAAAAAGCAACTTTCCTTCCCTCCCTTCCTGGTGAAAAAACATTTATTGAGTGCCTGTATGTCAGGCAACTTTCCAGGTTCTAAGAATGGGGTGAAAAAGGTCCCTGCCTTCATGGAACTTACATTTGGGGGGAGACTTTTCTATGATTCCTCGTTCCTACCCTTTCCCCCTTGTCTAGTCCCAGGCTCTATCCAATCCTACCATGTAACAGCAGAATGAACAGAAATGAGATTCAGAAACAAGTGCTCCTTGTTTTACGGGTTGGACTCATCCCTCACCAGCTGTGTGACCATGGGCAGTTAACTTAACTCCTTTACACCTAAGTTTTTAACATGTAAAATAAAGAGAATGTCATCTTTCCCATAGGGTTGCTCTATCCATTTATTTAGACAATGTATGTAAAGCCGGTGGCTCAGGGCAGCCAGCCAACAAATGGGCCGGCACCACTGTTGACAAGGGAGGAAGTTCCATCAAAGGCTGCAAACCCATCTTTCTGCTTTGTTTTTCTTTCCTGTCATCCTCATAGAGTAGACGTGGGTTATGCGTAACCTGCTTGATTCAATGCTTTTGGTCATCTCCTCTCATGTGGAATGGGCTGTATCTTCCACATAGGGTTTGTCTGCATTTGTACCTGCCTGAGAAGTCAGGGAAACACGGGACGAAACACATGCTGGGCTTGACCTTCAAAGAATAAATCTGACAGTAAATCACAAGTGGGTGGGTTGAATTTGTAAGCTGCAAATGGTTTGCCAGTTACTAAATGACTTAATATTTGCGGGGGAGGAGGGAGGGGAGAACTCCTCTAAATGCAAAGCAGGAAAAATATAGTTAATTTCACATACTTTTTGAACGGAAAACTCTCATGACAAAGGGTACTTGTGACTTTGTTACCTACAAAGAACAGTTTGTACCAAGGAAAAAGGATTTCAGCTCCAGAGTCTAGAATGTTTACGGCCTGATGAAGCATGTCTGATGGCTTCGTTTGAGAATTCTGTTTTCGTGTTTAGCTGATGAATAATAAAGGTACAATGGCTATGTGGAAAATTGTAAAGATAAATAAAAATATGGAGAAGCACTTCTTCTTGCCTATTTAATAGCTGGAAAGATTTACAGATCATAAAGTACGTGGGAAAATACCTTATTTCAATATGTGTCTGAGATCTAAAAGCGATCATCTCAAAGTTTTGACTGAAGATCCAAAACGGAAAACATTTCTTCCATTATGCATAAGTGTTTCTTACTTCTTTTAGCTCAGTCTTTGTCATATAGACAAAATCTCTATATTATTTCACTATGTGAAGAGGTAAAAGCTACTCTCTTTTACGTGTGTTTCTGCTAGACCGAAAGTATAAGTGCATTTGTTTTAGCAAACTCTTAGAGCAAAGGTATACTTGAGATACTCTGAAGAAGGTTAACTTTCTTTTAACAAAGCAATATAATTATTTCCCTCCTTCTTAACACTATTCATCATTAAATGGAACTCATCCCCAGGTGATATAAAATTTCTCAATATCTTATTAAACAATGGTTGTTTTTCCTCTTGGTGAAAATATGTGAATTCAAAAGGGTTGTCTTGGTTTAAACTCTGCAACGTGTAAGCAATCTCTGGGCCTGGGCATCCAAATATTATTTTATCCTGAGGAAAGAATGTACTTAAGTTCCTAACACAAAATATTCATATTTGGGCCTGATTACTGAATATTTCCAATATGATCTTCTGTATAAGAAATATTCATGAAAACTGAAGGCACACATATATACTCCTTCCACAAAGAATGTGTCCAATAAATCTACAAATTAGACTTAATTTCTTTGCAGTAAATTGTAATCCAGCTGTTCAGAGTTCATGAACATCATGCATAGTGGTAAAACAGTGACAGGTAAGTGGCACATTCAGGTCATAAATTTGGGAAGCTTTCTGAGGTAGACACTGTCTTTTAGTTTTGCACATTCACAATCCTTTGTAGAAGTTATAGATGTCTACCTTATGAAGGAATTTTGAAGTTCCTGAGGACTCTAAAATCTCAGAATGAAATTTTTTTGAAATATGGAAATTGTATAAAACTTCATAAAAGTTAACATTTGCATACCCCAATTCCATTCCAAAAGGCTTAATGCAGTGATCTGGAGTAAAAGAAGACAGCTCTGGGGCTCTTGGGGCTATGTACAACAGCATTTCAATCATACAACATTTACACTGTGCTCTAGAATCAAACTAACATTGTAGCTTTAGCTCAGTGGCAAATGTCACAAGATTAAGCACCTTTGCATAATCATCATCTTGTAACACTCTTGAATGATCTTGTAAGTTCACTGTCTGCCTTCAGTGTTCAAATGCTCATCCTACATGAATTAGGATTTGCTTTTAGAATCCACAAGTGAGAAATGGTTTATTATTCATATTTCACAACTCTGATTCTCAGGCAATGAGCTCTCATCCCCCTTAACTGCTTGGTGTGGAGCTTATATGTGAATTTGTTTCTAGGCCAATAACTTGAGGTTGGGGGTCTGGAAGAAGTCCTGGGCCACTTACTCTGATCGCTGACCTGAGGCAGCATGGATTGGATCAGTCCACTTCTAAGCCTCAGTTACATCCTCTACACAACAGGAAGCTGGTATCGACCTCATTGGAGAGAGGCTAGGGAGGTAAAGTGAGCAAGAAAAACCGGGCCAAGCCTGCCACAATAGAACTGTGAAGGCTATGGCACTTTTTCCCCTAAAAATCTCAAATACAATTTCTTTAAAACATTGTACAGGCCCTCAGGTTAACAGTTTTTGAATCTTGAATATAAAACATAAGGTATGAGAGATATTTCAACTGGTAGTTATTACTTTTAAACGATGAAAACTATAATGGTGACTTCCAGGAAATAACTAAAACATCAGTAATTGAGAGCACATGAATCGCTGCCTTCCAACACAAAGAACAAACTATGTGTAAGACTGTGTGTGTGTATGTTTGTGTGCAAACACAAATTTACATAACAGTGAGTTAAATCAGTATAAAAAGCCTAGATTCTCAGTGTTGAGAGGTGCTTTTCAAACCATATAAGCTCCATTGGAGGATGATTGTCTATCACTGCTGAATTCCCACCATCGGTCATAATAGGCTATCCATGGTAGGTGCTCACAGAAGTTTCCTGAATTGGAGCAATCTTATTTTACCCTCTAACCTAGCCATCACTAGCCTCCATACAGTCGTCCCTAACTGTGGCCATCCATATTACCAACAAACATCTCAAAGACAGGGAATGAATGCATAATTATTTTCATTTACCATACTAGTTATTATTTATTTACCATACTAGCTATTATTGTATATGGCAAGCTTTTACACAAAACCACACTAGTATGGAATGAAAATAATGAAGATAAACATAGATGTATCTTGTTGTCAGTATAATTTAAGGCACCAAGTCCCAAACTGGGTCTTCCACTAGAACTTTGTAACAAGTCACCCTTTGAAATTGAAACTAACAAAACTGAGTGACAATAAATTGGGTGACATCAGGTAGTTTCAAAATAGTCCCAGGATGTACTTCAGCTCATGGTTGATTGCATTAATATTGTCCTTCAAGATATCTACACCCATCTTACAAAGTCTGGTCGGGAAAATGGAAACATAAACAATATTCCAAAGAAAAACAAATATCACGTGTTAGACTTTGATATAAAACCAAGCAAAAAGGACAAAATAATTTACTAAAATCTTTAGGGGTCTGGGGCTGGGTCTGGAAAATATGCCCACATTAAATACTTCTTAAATCAACAGGCAATACTTTATTTGAGGTTTGACAGGAAAATTAGGAATTTAGTCACAGAAGCAATTTGTGGTTTTAGATGCAGCTTTCAAGTTAATAAGCAAATGAATTTGTGTTCAAATGCAATGTTTGTTAATATGTTTACTGAAGTGATGAGAATAATTGCAGTCCTTGAAAGAATGAATGTCTGAATTTGCATATTCAATACTTTATCCAAAAATAACTAGTTAGGCTTCAGCAATAATTGCTGAAGATACAAATGAGTTAAATTGTGATGCTGTGTTTTTAAAAATCAAGTTTTTAAAATGTGTTTTATGACACAGATTCCCATTTGTCACTCACTGATAAATTTTAAACATATGTAATAAAAAAGGGGCAAACAGAGATTAAAGCTACACTGTGATTAAAAACAACTGTTGAGTTTACATAGGTAAAGCCTCGTTCAAATTCATCACTGATTGTCTTTCAATTATTCTTGAGGAGAATTATAGAAGACGGCTGCTATTTCTGCCTTCCCTGCATCTATTTCAGCTTTTTCTGGTACCATCTTTCTCCTTCTCCTTTGAAGAGGCCACTCCTCCCAGGACCCAGGCGTGCCCAAAGAGCACATTCCATATCTCAGACCTTAGTGATTAGTTAAGAATACAACTGTGACCCAACTGATTTAATTTGTGTTTGATCAGTATGTGTTTTCCTTCCCCCTTGCCTCACTACCAAAACATAAGACCAGCAACAAAAAGATGTTAATTTTTTAACTGCCATCTTTAATATCTAAAATCTAACCTCCACATTTCTCCTGGGTTCTGACTGCTGACAGTATTAGCTATGTTTTTATTTCATGTTTTTCTGATGCCGTTCAGAGCTTTTGATGACTCTAATAGGAAAGATGCCCTCTTTTTCCAGTTAATATTCTGTGGAGGATATAAGTAGACCTAAGCAGTCATCTTTGTCACCTCAAGGGCAATCTGTCTTAAAATAGAGCCAAAAAGGAGGACTCAATCCAAATTTAAGAATATCCTACACAATAAACAATGGACCACTTCTGATCCTGTGATCCTTCATGACACTCTTGACTCCCGAAATATGATCTAACCCCAAACTGCCTCTCTTTGTTTCCTCCCTGTTAACTTCATTCCATTTCTTTTTTCATGCCACCAATTTAGCTTTCACTGTTTGCTAAGCATTCTGAATGTAAGGATGAAGAACACACTGTCTTCACCTTGAAGGGAGTTACATCCGACCAGGCAAACCCACTTCATTTTGGTAAGTTTTATAATCCAGGAAGGCCTAGGTGCAATGCGCAGTACATGGCTGAAGCATGGAACCCAGCTCTGAGGATATCGAGAAGGCTTCATGGGAGAGACAGTAGCACAGCCAAGTTTCAAATGCCCTGTAAGAGACACTGTCTACCTCTGCTTGCCTCAGGCACCATAGAAATTCTTTCTTCTTTATGGTTTGCAGTCATTCCAACCTTGTAAACATTTCATTGCTCTTAGTAGCTGACTCTGTGTGTGGGGACCAGAGCTCATCAGCTAGAGAAGTCAGGATGCTAAAAGGAGTTGAGTTTGAGGATAGGCTCAGAGAATTGGGCCTAGTAATCTAGCAGAACAAATTAATTTCCTTAGGGCCAAGGGAATTTGGAGGAACAATAATTCTTACTTGCCTTGGAGCACAAAAGTAAAAGAACAGTGACATCAGATCTTACATGGCAACAAGATATACATAAGGGACAAACTGTATATAATCAAAAATATATTTTAAATATATTTCATATTTTATTAAATAGAATATATCATATATTATACATACATGGTACGTGGTACCATGTATAGTATTATGTGGTGTGTCTCCACACGGATGTGTGTTTAGATAACAAATAAACGCCTTACATTTACTCCTTGGATAAACGGTGAGCAGAAATTAGTCCATTATTTTTTCTTCGTTCTTATACTGAATGCATTTAGTGGACTTTCAGTAAATTAATCATGTGCAGGATGTAACTCCATTATAGGGAACTCTACTTAAAAGGGAGAAACTGTGGCCGAGAGATCTGCATTTTGCAATGTTATACAGTCCTTACAACGTGCATATCCAAGATTCCTCACACTGTACTTCATTAAAATTATTTACTTGTTATATAAAGCTGGAAGAGAATGATGTTCTGGTTGCTTCCTTGTGATGAGAGAAAAACAGAAGAGCATTTATAGAAAAGAGTTGTGGATCCAAGGGTCAGAGCAGAGCAGTGCTGTCTGATAGAACTTTCTGCAAGCACCAGAAATTTCATCTGTGTTGTCCAATACAGCAGCAATTAGCTACATGTGACTACTGACCACTTGAAATCAGGCTGCTGTGACTGAGGAACTGAATTCCTAGTTTAACGGATTTAAACGTACATGGCCACACTTGGCTACTGGCTACCATATTGGACAGCACAGCCTGTAAGTGTCCAGCCCGACTAAACTTTGTGAACACAAAGGCCACATGGGACACATTCACTTTTAAGGCTTATCTTCTTTGGCCTACATTATATTTAAAAAGAAAAACAGTCAACATTAGACGTAGATTCAAAAAAGAAAATTTCTCAATTTTAAACATCTCTTGAAAAGGTTTTGTAATATTGGACCAGGACTCCTGGATGGTAACAACCGGCTAGTGTTAAGGAGCAGTCGTGACCAGTGGATGGACCTGCGGCTGAATGTGGGACGGTCTCCAGTCATTATTCAGTATGTCCATATGTTCCTAAGGCAGGGCCACCTCTTTTAGTTTTGTTACTTACCTGGTCCCCATTGGCATTTGAATACTATACTCCAGTCTAACCCAAATATGCGGTCCCTTTTAATGCTGAATGGCATCAGTAGAAGTGACCAGGGAGCCTCCTATTTGGGATCTTTCATCTTAGCAAATGATGGGCATTTTTAACCCTTTGAAAAGTTGGAGAAGATCCTTCCCATTTAAAAAAGTTATTAATACTTCCTCAGGGTAACCTCTTTCAGCATCATCAGCAATTACAATGAGACTGAATACTAATTAACCTTTAAATACAGGCTTTGGGGCTCAGGCGGGAAGATGCAAAAGAAAGAATAAAATTCTCAATTAAACCCTAAAACAAGTAATTTCTCTTGAGAATTTCTGAACTTTTGGATTTCTAATATGGCCAATTAAGAGTTCTTTTTACCCAGTGGGATAATAACAAAGACAAGACTTCTCATCAGAGAAGTTTGCCTCAGTCTACAAGACAAGCTCTGGGTTTTCAAAGGACATTTTTTTATAAGACTCATAGACTTTATTCTGAAACTTGGGAAATGTGTTTGGACTGCGTTTAATTTATAGCTTCACACGAACCGCTAATTTTCCTCCTTGATATCTTTCTTTTCCCTCCCTCCCTCTCTCTCTCTCTATCTATGTGCTTAGATTTATAAATACTTACAAAAAGGCTTCTTTTCTCTGACTTTATGTAAAAAAAAAAGAAAAAAGAAAAAAAAACCCCATGTTATTTATTTATGTCCTCAAAGTCATTACCTATTTACACTATTTATCCGTAATTTTTAAAGGATAGCAAAAAATAAGAACAAGCAAGCATATTTTCTTCTGGAACAATTAAAGAATAATGCAGAATATTACCTGGTTGACTACTAAAGTCAAAAGCTAGGGAAAGGGGCTTCCCTGGTGGCGCAGTGGTTAAGAATCTGCCTGCCAATGCAGGGGACAGGGGTTCAAGCCCTGTCTGGGAGGATCCCACATGCCACGGAGCAACTAAGCCCGTGAGCCACAACTACTGAGCCTGCGCGTCTGGAGCCTGTGCTCCGCAACGGGAGAGGCCGCGACAGTGAGAGGCCCGCGCACTGCGATGAAGAGTGGCCCCCGCTCGCCGCAACTGGAGAAAGCCCTCGCACAGAAACGAGGACCCAACGCAGCCAAAAATAAATAAATAAATTTAAAAAAAAAAGCTAGGGAAAAAAATCAGGCCATAAATGAAGGTGTTATCTAGGTAGACACGGTCATGATTACAACCCACATCAGTCTATAGTCCCATTTATTCCATTAGCACAACCTATTACTTATACAGATACCATGGATAACAGGGAGTTGTTGCTTATTATAGGAAAGCCTAATATTTTCACAATGAAAAGAGGTTCCCTAGTGCTTTTTCAATGTCTCAATTTCTTTTTTTTTTTTTTAATTAATTAATTAATTTATTTTTGCCTGCGTTGGGTCTTCGTTGCTGCATGCCAGCTTTCTCTAGTTGCGGTGAGCTGGGGCCATTCTTCGTAGCGGTGCGCGGGTTTCTCATTGCGGTGGCTTCTCTTGCTGAGGAGCACAGGCTCTAGGCGTGCAGGCTTCAGTAGTTGTGGCACGCAGGCTCAGTAGTTGTGGCTCGCGGGCTCTAGAGTGCAGGCTCAGTAGTTGTAGTACACGGGCTCAGTTGCTCTGCTGCATGTGGGATCTTCCTGGACCAGGGCTCAAATCCATGTCCCCCGCATTGGCAGGCAGATTCATAACCACTGTGCCACCAGGGAAGCCCCCAAGGTCTCAATTTCTAATGACTATAAAGTGAAATTTTATACTGGTTAGAATTCTTTTTTTGTTTGTTTTTGAATTTTTGAATTTTATTTATTTTTTTATACAGCAGGTTCTTGTTAGTTATCCATTTTATATATATTAATGTATATATGTCAATCCCAATCTCCCAATTCATCCCACCACCACCACCCCTCCCCCCTGCCGCTTTCCCCCCTTGGTGTCCATACATTTGTTCTCTACATCTGTGTCTCAGTTTCTGCCCTGCAAACCAGTTCATCTGTGCCATTTTTCTAGGTTCCACCTATATGCGTTAATATACGATATTTGTTTTTCTCTTTCTGACTTACTTCACTCTGTATGACAGTCTCTAGATTGAATGGATAAAGAAGATGTGGTAGATATATACAATGGAATATTACTCAGCCATAAAAAGGAATGAAATTGGGTCATTTGTAGAGACGTGGATGAACACTGGTTAGAATTCTTAGCTTTAGAAAATCTTTCGAGCTATAATGAAAGTGTCTGCTCTATTTTCCTATAAACCAAATATTTTAAAACAATAACTAGCATGTAAAATTTCTTCATTTATCAGACTTAAAACCGATAAGTCAATTTCAGTCACACATCTCCTAATCTCAGATACAGATTTTTTTAGAATTTCAACATATAATATCTCAGGACATATAACAAATCATAAAAAGTACGGTGCAAAAGGCAGAATTTTTTCAACATTTTATACATATTATCAGTATGTTTAAACAAATACATTATGTTTACACAATGGCATCGTGTAAATATACCTGGTATCACTTTAAATGTATTAATCTGGAATTAAAATAAATACCTGATATATAAAGAAATAATTACAACAAAAGGCTGTTTCTGGATTTCTAAGCTCAGGTCTTCTTGCTGTTTGGTTAAACTTTACAAACATAATTAATCTATTCATTTAGAAATAAACTGCTGTATGACTATATCTTGTATCTTGACAATTTTGCAGCTGAACACATTTATCACCAAATTATTCACAAGATAAATGCTAGGAAATAACTTTACTGACAACAACAACAAAAAAACCCAGCCCACACATGAGTCATTTACATGGATTCTTTATAATATTCACAGTCGTGTCTAAAAGGATAATCTTCCATTTCAGGGACAAACAAACAGATACATTTAGGAAGTGTTAGAATGTCCTACAAAAATGCCAGGAATAAATGTTTCCAGGATAATGTCTTGTTAAGTGGATCTGTTCATCTTCCCCCAAAAGAAGAAAATATTTTCAGCTTTTGTACGTGCTATGTCTGGTTAATTGGACTGGCTCATAAAACACAGCTTCTTGTTTTTTTAATCATGTTAGGGACTTCCCTGGTGGTCCAGTGGTTAAGACTGCACGCTTCCAATGCAGGGGGCGCAGGTTCAATCCCTGGTCAGGGAAATAAGATCCCACAGGCCGCACAGTGCGGCCAAAAAAAATAAAATCATGTTATACTTTTCTTACTTCTATAGGTTAAGGAAGAGGCAGACAGAAAACTTTCCATCACCTCTGTCAGTTCTAACCAGTAACCTGGAATCTTTACATTTATTTTGTTGAAAACACACAACAGGTGCTCAATAAATATGTTGTTGCTTACTGTTGAAAGAAACTGACCTTGATTACTTCCAGATGCAAAAATACAAAGGTCTACCTTCTAGCCTAATGCTGACCCAGTTTAACAATGACTGTTCGTTTCTGTTATCCACATGGGTTAAGCAAACAATAGAAGATCTACTCAAAACATTTAGAATTTCATTAATAAAGGCTGAAGTCTGCTTGTTCTTCAGGTTATAGAAAAGGTTTTGCCAAGCGAACTAATACTGTAAACAGAGTGTTTGAGACAAATGCTCACAGTACTCAAGAGCATGTTGTTTTCAAGGTGCCTCAAGCATTTTCTCGTAACCATTTATATGAAAGCAGCATATGCTATTTATAAATAATTCATCTCTTCATTAAAGTGGGCCCCCTGAGCACCCCTAAAAGTAAAAATCGTTAATCTTGTATTATTTAATAAAGTAAATATCCATCCCATCCAAATAATCCACCATCATCTCCCAAATGTTAATATTTTTATCTTAAGGTGATGGGAGTTCACTTTTTTTTTCTTTTTTCCTTATACCTTTCTGTGTTGTTTGAAAGTTTTCAGTGAACAAGTCATTATTTATATAATCTGAGATACACACTTTCACATGAAAAAATATAATAAATTTATTTTCTCTTCAAGAATAATTAAAATGACTTCAGTAGGAATGCATTTTATTCTTCTATACTTAATGAACTTTCTAACATATACTCAGTAAAATAGCAAAGGAAGGATAGATGCTGTTACGTTTTTCTCAAACTATGATTGCTACAGACCTTTACAACACATTGAATTTCATCCCCACGATGGATGTGTTCCCAAGGACTACATGTAAATCCAAATCCATACATTGTTTTACCACACATCAATGAAAAAACATTGTTTATTTAAGAGACTCTACCATGTTTCTCTTTAATCAAGAAATCTTACTGTAAAGTGATAATCAATCAAATATACACAATATGGAGCCAAATGTTTATGTATGAACTCTGCTGAATATAGCAGACAACTATAGCTTCATGTATGATTTCTTACTGATAGCATAAATATACGGAAGCAAAAAAAAGTTCACAATTGCTACATCGTTTTTTCTTAATTTGGATTTTCAAACATTCCACTGTACCTGTAATGAGGTGAAGGGTTGCCTCGTGCTTCACAATTTAAAGTTATTTTTTTATCCTCTGAACCAACAGGAAAAATGCTGTTGCTGGGTTCTTTAATAAACACTGGGCCTTGTAAGAGCAGCTCACCTACATGGGTGGGAAAAATAATCGTAATAAGTAAAAGCTACTGTACAAGCTGCACTCTACAATTAAAGAAGAAAAGCAAGCAACTAGTGTCTGCTCTTTAAAAAAAAAAAAAGGAAAGAAAAAGCAGGCTTTGCTTCTTCCCTCATCCACAAAGATGCCCTGTAGGCACTGCTTTGTTTGTAAGCATCACTTAAGCCATCTTTAACAGCCTAGTAACACTTCTAAGAGAATGAAAATTACTATCAAAACCACTGCCATATTAATAAGATTACTTAAAAGAATAAATACGGCTGTACTAATTACTTTTTGTAACATAAACTCTACCTAAAATTATCGTTGGTAAATTACCTAGTCTAGGACGCCTTTCTGTCATAAGCCTCTTTACAAAACTTAAGCTGTATTGAAAATCAGTTGAATCCCTGACTATTGTCTTTCTCATAAAACCCTACCATGCCTGCAAATCTGAATGCTGACAATGTTATTTTGCACTCTGACCTCAAAACACTCAATATTTGGTGGGATTTCCATTTTACTACTAGCAAATTGAAAAGAAGGATACAGCACTGAACAAGTGTCCTTTAAAAACTGTTTCTACGTTGGTTAAGAGAACTTGAACATTCTGAGACTTTCCACATACACACACACAAAAAATTAAAAACCTGTGTCTTTGTACTATGAATTTCAAAAGGAATGAGATATTGCCATCACCAAATGCTTATGCTACTGCAATTGTATAATCATTACCAGAGCCTTTCTGAAAACAAACATATTCACGGGGGGGGGGGGGGGGGGGGAAGCTCTTTTCTCTCCTATCTTGAAATGCTCAGTAAAGTTGCAGAGAATGAATAATCAGACTAAGAGACAAACACAACCCATGAACAGACGACAAAGAAAATGAGACGGAAAGTAACCCCCAAAAGCCCAGAAACCATTTTGGCTACTTAACTAAGTAATAACATTACAACATTAATAAAAATGTTTCCCATAATAACTGGAATAATAAAGTAACATAATACTGAAAATAATCATTGAAATGAAGAAAAAGCAGCAAAGCCACCACGTGAACCCCATGTGCCCACATCTTTTCTTTAATCTCCGCCACGCTCTGTGAGGTAAGTACCGTAATTATTCCCAGTGCACAGAAGAGCAGTGTGGAATCTAAGAGTGGTTAGGTGAAGCGAGCAAGTACACACAGCTTCTCAGAATGTACACACTGGAGATTATCTGATTCCAGTTCTTGTAGTGATACCCTCTGGACTTCTGCCCAGTGAATTTGGCCTTGCCATTAATCTGGCCTTTGGGAGGTCCTCTATGTCTTACCTGATAGCAATGCCTTTGTTTAGTGTGAGGACTGGCCACCCTGGGTCTGAGGGTGGGAGTGGCCACACCTGATAGTCCTGGATGGGGGCTGACCACACTAGAAAGACCAACCACATGACTGACAGTAGGAGATTTGGCCACATGGGATGAGGTGACTTGGAAACTGCCCTCAACCCCATATGCAATCAATCAACCATGACACTGCAGAATGAAGCCCCAGTAAAAACTTTGGATGCTGAGGTCTGACGAGCTTTCTGGGTGCCAATACTCCTCGTGTGCTGTCACACATCAACACCAGGATGGTAACACATCCTGGGGACAACAAAAGCTTAGCATTCAGGACTCTTCTAGAGTCTGCCCTATGCTTCTCTTCCTTTGGCTGATTTTAATACGTATCTTTTCCCGGTAATAAACCATAATCATGAGTATAACAGCTTTCAGTGACTCCTGTCAGTTCTTCTCGTGACTAACCAAACTCAGAATTCGCAACTGATGATATAAATGAGGGCAGTCTGGGGACTGTGCACTCAAACTTCAAAGTTTGGCTAACTCTGGGCAGCCTTCCACTGCAACATCACCATACAGTTAACCCTTACTACTGCCCACCATGATTTAAGAAAGCAGTGGGCTATCCTCGGAAGTCCCTGGTTTTTGTTTTCGTTTTTGTTTTTTTGCTTTACAATGTTGTTACTTTCTGCTGTTTAACAAAATGAAATCAGCTATACATATACATATATCCCCATATCCCCTCTCTCTTACGTCTCCCTCCCACCTTCCCTATCCCACCCCTCTAGGTGGACACAAAGCACCGAGCTGATCTCCCTGTGCTATGCAGCTGCTTCTCACTAGCTATCTAGTTTACATTTGGTAGTGCATATATGTCAATGCCACAAGTCCCTGGTTTTTATTTACACATAAGGGGAAAACGTCACAAGGAAAAAGAAAATCTCACTTTTCCTTTGCGGAAAAGGACAACCTCCAGAAGAAAGGAATTTTGAAACAGCTACTAATCACATAGTCCCTAATCAAAAAAGAACCAATGCTGTCATTTTCTTGAATTTTTTCCCTTCAAACAGTTTACTGCATAAAAATAAATACAAAAATGACAGTGTTTTATTAATTTGAACATACTTCTGTCTGTTACAATGTCTGTTTGTAAATATTTGCAAAGAGGGTGGATTTTTCATAGCATTTTTTCTAGTGCAATGGCTTCTGATTTATTTTCAGTGACATATATTTTATTCATTTAGGAGATGGTATAGCATCACTGTCCTGACGAACTGATGTACACAGGGCTTGAAAGCAATAATATTTTAACATAATGACATACATTTGAAACTAGCAGGTAAGTTGGGGAAGGAAACCAACAGAAGGAAAACTGGGTCTAGATAAGAAGGGGGTGATTTCAATGCAAAAGACAAAGAGAGGTTTTTTAAAAATTTCCTACAAGTGACCACAATGAAAACCCAAACATCCATCATCATCCAATAAAAGTCAAATTCCCAAATGATGTTCTAATTCTTCTCTGGAGACTGCTATACATTTTAGATGATGGTATTAAATACTTAGAAATATTTTTTTCTGAGACCCTTTTGAAAGAGGGATGATAATAGCTAATTTACTAACATTTATGTGCCAGGCACTGTACTCAGCTATTTGTTAGCCTCATCTCCCTATTCCCAGGCTGCCTTTGACCCATCCCCTACTTTCTGAGGTCCAGCTGCGCCGCCATCCTTGTCTTCGCCTCTCAGACATGCTGAGCTTTGGGTTGACCTTCCTTCTTCTTGTGCTCTGGTTTCCTTTTGTCATTCAAAACTCAGCATAACTGTCATCTTCTCAGCTTAAATGAGACTGCTCCCCCCCTCTAAGTCATTACTCACCCCTCACTTCCACCACGTATCAGCACATCTCACTGTCTCTCACTACCTGTAAACAGTATACACGTTTATATGAGTGTTTGTTATTTATCTGTATCTAATTCATTGCTGCCTCCCCAACTCCTAGAACATGGCAGATATTCAATATCTGCTGAATACACAATTAAGATGAATGAAGAAATTCTCTCAATAACTCAATATAAGGCAGATATTAATTTACAGCTGGTGACTGATAAAGCTAAGATTTTAATTCCAGAGCTTATTTTCTCACCTGGTAGTTGTTTGGCCTCCCCAGAAGAAATGAGACCCAGAGAGGTTAAATAACCAACCAAGTTAACACAGTGTTTTAGTGAGAGACCTGGGATCACACCCCAGTGGTCACAGTCTTGGTTTGTTTTCCGTTTCCATTAAACCACACTGTTCTAAATATGCTCAAAGGTGAAAATTAACCATCAGTTTGCTTTTTCAACTTCAGTATTTTCTGATGACACTGGAGTTAACAGCCTGTGAGGCACATACCCGCCATTTCTGAAATTTAAGGCTCCTAAAGGCTTTTCAGACCATCAGCAGCCATTCAAGAGTCTCCAACACCTCCTAAAATTTAAGTACAAATTAATAATCAGGAACTTCCCTGGTGGCACAGTGGTTAAGAATCCGCCTGCCAATTCAGGGGACACGGGTTCGAGCCCTGGTCCGGGAAGATCCCACATGCCGCGGAGCAACTAAGCCCGTGTGCCACAACTACTGAGCCTGCACCCTAGAGCCCGCGCGAGCCACAACTACTGAAGCCCGCGCGCCTAGAGGCCGTGCTCTGCAACAAGAGAAGCCACTGCAATGAGAAGCCCGCGCACCGCAACGAAGAGTGGCCCCTGCTCACCGCAACTAGAGAAAGACTGTGCGCAGCAATGAAGACCCAATGCAGCCAAAGATAAATAAATAAATTTATAAAGAAAAAAATCAAACATGACAGGTTGGTCCACGCTTCATACTCAGAAAACACACAGAGGCCACTCAATCTTGTTTCCCCAGAATAATATCGGTGATGAGAGATGCCGGGTTATAATGTTCTAGTCTCCTGCCAGCAATATAAGCTTAATAGGAAAAGATTCTGAAGTCTTTGCTAACCTAAAGGAAATTATCCAACAGTTTCTTCAAAGCTAATTTTGATCCTCCAAAGGACAAAACCTTGACTATTCATACAGATATTCATAACCAGCAAAAAGCAGCTTGGCTGAAAACAGAAGGTGGCCTCATGCCTAACTAAATGGATTCAATGTAACATTTAGATTGATGCTAAACTTTACTTTTTGTGACGGGGGCATTTTTTTGATATGCTGGCCTGGCTCCCAAGCTCCATTTTAAGTTTACAACCTAAAATAAACGGCATATAACACCTCCGAACAGGATTAATAATTCCAAAAATCCAATCCTGAGGTGTTTTTTTCCCCCTCCAAACACCCAGAGGCTACTAGTAATAACTCCCTTTGAATGTAAGTACAAGCTTTATGAGCTCCTAAGGTAATGTCACTAAAAGATCAAGCTGTGGCCAATCAATTCTAATGGTCATACTCCATACAATTTCTATGAAGAATGACAGAGAGGAACAAAGGATTGCAGGCAGTTGCATTACTTTTACTAAAAGAAATAAAAGTCCTAAAATACTACAGTGTTATCTCTGAAATTCCTACAGAAAAGGAAAGCATACCCCATTTTCCCTTGCTGACTTACATCATAGCTACATGACACAAAAAAGGAGGAAATGAAGAGGGTAAATCCAAAAAGAGAGCTAGGGTTGGTAGTGCTGTTTAAGGCAGAATGTAAAAGAAGGTGGATCGAGAAAGAAATATTCAATGTAGTTAAAAGAGATATCTGACCCAAACAGAAGGATCTCTAGCCCAGGTCAGGAAAGTAAAATAATATGCTGCCAGTGAGATGAGATCTAAATTCCAGGCCTTACTATTCCACAGGAAAGAAAATTTAAGATGGAAACACTCTGTAGCAGTGGGACATCACCTTTGATTCTGGCATCGGCGGTCTACAGCTAGAAAATGCTTAAAAAAAAAAAAAAGCAAGGGATGACTAAAATAAAATTCCATTTATATTCTTCCAATGTCAGGGGAGGCTGAAGAATTCAATCTTAAGATAATTCATTTCTTTAACAAATATTTGAAGGCCAGACACGCACACCATGTGCAAAACTAGCTGTGGCAGATACTGTCGGTTGTCTACACAGCAGTTCTTCCCTAATTGTTTTCCTTGCCTTCAGAACTTGCCTTGTCATCAGAGATGCTGAAAGCACCAGATATGTTACCTTTCCAGGACTCTTTGTAGTTTTTGACTGGAAAGCAGGGTAGACAGGGGAGATTGGGTTATGAGACCAGTAACAGCCAAAAAGGGGTATATTAGTTTGCTAGGTCTGCCATAACAGAGTACCACAAACTGGGTTGTTTAAGCAACAGAACTTAATTTGTCTCACAGTTTGGAGGCTAGAATTCTCAAATCAAGGTGTGGGCATGGTTGATTTCTTCCGAGGGCTCTGAGGTGAGGATCTGTTCCAGGCTTGTCTCCCTGGCTTATAGGTGTCCTCTTCTCCCTGGGTCTCTTCACCTCATCTTCCCTCTCTGTGTGTCTCTATATCCAAATTTCCCCCCTTAATAAGGATACATGCATAATGGATTTGGGTCCACCCTGATGATCTAATCTTCACTAATTACATCTGCAATGACCCTGTGTCCAAATAAGGTCACATTCCGAGTTCCTGAGGATTAGGGCTTCAACACACAAATATTGAGGGGATACACTTCAACCCATAACAAGAGGTAAAGGAAAATCTGCTAGAGGCTTCTAGGAAAGGGTCCTCACATCTTTGAGTTCTTGAACCAACATGAACCACGTTAACTCTAAACATCACGTGTTGGAAAAATAAACCTCTGACTCGTTGTCACCTGCAGCTCAATCTACTCTAACTCACATGCTAAAAAAAAAAATTAAAAAAAAAAAAAACAGGGAAAAGACAATATAGCATACTTCAGATGAGAAAGGACAATAAAACATGAGGAATAACTAATTCATCCATTTCCCACACCTGGAAATGTTATCAAGCAATTAGGTTAAAAGGAAAAATGCTGGAGTGTCACAGCGTGACAGAGGGCATTAGAAAGTGCTAAAATTCTTTAAATTGCTAAGTTAATAGTTTACTACTTGATTTGCTCAATCGTTACTTCATGCTTTGTCCATAAACAGAAATGGAGAAACTGCATGACAAGCAGTATTCAATAGTTACGGAATTAGAACTGAAAGTGGCTGTTTAAGCTTTACAAGTACTAGAAATAAATGTTCACATAAATGAATGCTCCTCCCTAAAGTGGCAGATCCTTTTCAACACATGACAATTTTTTTAAACCAAGAATTGTATTTTTCCTCTCACTGCAACCTGCCTACAAAAAACACAATAAGACTCATACCCATACACGTTTACTTACCTAATAGTCATGTTTAAGGTTAAATATCTGGACTTTAGCACTTTAGTAAACCAATCACAGATTTTGATGAAAGTTGTCCTCTGTTTCACTGGATGGATGAATATTCAATATGTAATACAGTTGAGTAAAATAAGAGAATTTGGGAATACTTCTGAGGGTAGCTAATATTTTATCTTGATGCTTTTAATCCAATGGCTATATTTCTGATTTGTGAAATATCTTTACATTTCAGTGATACGTTTAACCAATTTACAGTCATATTGCAGGAAATAATGTACTGGGGAGAAAACAAACTTAGAGGAGATGGGTTGAAGTCTTAGTAGATTAAAATGTTTTCATAATACTCTTTCTTTATTTAAATACATGTTATTGTCTTTTTATGAATGTGAGTTCTAGTGCTTTCGAATCTCCCTGACATCTTTCCATAATACCCAGTCCATAATTATACCTTTCTTGCTAGATGGCTTAATAGCAACTCCACATGATAAAAAAATGTTACAGTGCTATTGTTAGATGCAGTGTGCCATGTGTACAATACACCCAGGAATACACAATCCATATCTCATTTATTTGAAAAGAAAAAAAACACTTATAACTCCACTTTCTATTATACTAACTTTTACTGAATATCTCTGAAGTGTGCAAATTCATAAGGTTCTCCCCAATCATACTGAATTGAAAACACTTCATTAATCAACTCTTTTAAAAACATTTCTTTAGTATACTTCTCTCAAAGAATTTAATAGAGCTGGTTATATTTGTGGTTTCTATTCTTTACCAAAGAGATTGGGTCAAGGCTTTCTGGGGCCCAAGCATGACTTTCTTCGTGTATTTTAGAAAGAATGTTTCATATCAAACTCTAGTTGAAGGCTATTGTTTTCTATGAAAAAATAGTTAGACAATAAAGAATTCCTATGGTTGTAATGGAGAAGCCATTAAGAAGTAATGAGAACTGGTGATTGCATTTTGTAGCATTTTTGCAGCTGTAATCTCATAAAGCAGAAAAGAGCATACTCTTTTCCTGCCTGCACCTCCATAAGCAGAAGCCAGCACTGTGTTTGTAAATGTCTAAGTATATGAAATACCATCTAGATCTCTCTTCTCACTTCTTTCCCCAAACAAGGATCCTGCTTTTATATTTCTAGACCACTGAGGGGAATTAAGCTGGGTTGTAGGGTAGGTATGGAGATCAAAGAAAGCAGGACAAAGGACAACCACTCCCAAAACTGTATTTGGAACTATGGGTGTTGGTAGGGGAAAGTTTCTCAGAGTTGCAGAAACTTAAATAATTAAATAATTTGTCAAATTATTTTTCATTTGATCCACAATTAAGATTTATTTTTCATCATGATTTATTGTAGACACAGTGTGCATGTGTATACACACACACACAACTGATTAAAAAGTTTCTTGAAATAATACTAATTCTCACCGCATACTGAATCATAACATTTTTTCTATTCTCTTCTATTCTATTCCATTTTCTACCCCCAATTTGATAATCCATGGTGTAGAAGCATCCTTTCTTGTCCCCAGTGTCCTAGATTATTATCTGGGGGGGGGGGGAGTGGAATTGTAATGATTGCAAGGTATTTCTTTCATTTCCTTCACTTAAGAATGATACCAACCTTGGCAATGAAGGAAAAGACCCAACCACATTCAAAATGGTGGTTGCAAGATGTAGTGATGACAAGAGAGCCTTCTCCAAATCTGTTTAACAGCTACATCCTCCGTAGGCTTGGGGAGAACAAACAATATTGTGCACTACTCCTAGCCTGGCAATGAAGGAAACATATTTTATTCCAAAAAACAGTGTTCCTCAGTTCTGTATAATATGGAGCAAAATCCCTTGTCATAAATACTTCATAAACACATGCACAGTCTCAAATGTCAACAAAGAAAAAATAAACACTGACCATCAGGCCCTACTCTAGACACTTTGCATCTACCAAGTCACCTTATTCTCAGTGAATATTAAACACTGAATAAAAAATGGTACTCATTTGAATGTTATTGCTTTCATTAACACTGACATGGATTATAAATAATAATCCTGAGGGCTGGTGAGGATGAGTTACATCTCTCTATATTTTTGGTACGACCATTCTGGAGAACCTTTTGGTGGTAGGTATGAGAAGCTACAGTCATGTAGGAAGTCTAAAGAAACTCCACTAAATTATTTCATTAATCCTTCCTCCATATAACCATTTAGTAGTAATCTTTCCCCATTCTGAATTCTTAGAACAATTTTTGTGTATTTCATTCATCACAATTTCCCTAGCCTACTATATACTACGTTTACTTGTTTTTCACTCACAACTCCTCCATCCCCAGTCTTTATAAGATAGTGACTATATTTAACACACATTTCAACCCCCCTAAGCATCCCCATCATATTGTATATATTGGATAACTTGGTAAATTAACATTTGAAAGGAAATGTGTGTGTTTATGCTTCATTGCAAATGGTTTTAACTTACAAAATGTTATTGCTGATCAAAGAAAGAATCTAGCCATTCTCAGGACAATTGTATAAGCAAGTATCCTATCTCCAACTGGAATATGTATGTCCAACTACAAAATAATCCATTACATGAAAATATGAACTTACAGAAGCTAACTGAGTAACTGCATCTCTGACTCTTAGAAATACCCCCACTGTGTTCTTACAGTCAAGGCATTCACTGTTATTAGGTGGCTATTTCTGTTTGGGCAATTTGCAGGATCTTGGTCACCTACAATTCAGCCACTCCCTCAGAGTACTGAAAACACAGGTACTACGCAGGAGCTGCTTCCCTAAAGCCACATATGAATGGCACTTTTATAAGCAACAGCAATTTATTAGTAATCTCTTGTATAATTTCTGAGTGCTGAAGCAAAGCCCCATTTCTGGATTTTAATGACTTGTTTGAACAGTCACCAGAGTCATTAAAAAAAAAAAAAGTTGAGCTTTTGGTAGGCTGTATATTGCCCAGATCTCTAAGGAAGTTTTCTGTGCTTAAAGTTACTTTCAAGAGGGGTTTCAAGAGGGTTTCAAAACATCAGCATTTGCACAAGTTTTACCATTCCATGGAGTGGATCTCTTTGCAAAACAACCCCACATCTGTGATACATCATTTATGTGAACCACAAATTTACTTAACACATAACCAGCATGGAATTCTTACTTTAGTCTAATTCTTCTAAGGTTAGGATAGAATGTTAGGATTTCAATCAGTCACCTGTTGGCTGCCTGAACACACTCCACAGTTCTGTCTCTTTATCTCAGAATTTGAGCTTTACTTAGGAAGCCACGTTTGTTTTTCAGATAGAACCTGAGCTAGACTGTCTTTTCAGGGTTTTGTAAATCTGAGATTCTTTAATAATATGAAACGTGTATGATGTGACCCATCATATATATTTGGAAACTCTGGTTTGGCCTCATTTAAAAATCCAAATGTATTTGGCATAAAGTCAAATTTCACCTTTAAAAAAAATCGTACGTCTAGCAATACTGGGCCTTCTTTCTCTCCTGGCACTCCTCATCTGGGCACTGTCATACAGAGAGAGCACATTCTCAGCTTTCCCTGAAGGCAGCCCTACAGGGAGTAACACATTCTGGGTTGTCAGTAAGAACTGCGCCTATAATTATGTGCAAAATAACTGTGTTTACCAAATAAGTTGTCTTGAACTGATTGATACCATTCTTCTGCCTGGAATGCTTCCGCAGTCTATCATTCAAGACACAGAGTCTCTTTTGATAGTCCAGCCAAAATTAATCCCACTTTATCAGAAATTCAATTGGATTATACCTCTCTCAAGCCTCTATATTTTAGTAATTTGTGTGCAGGTTTCCTCCTTTTTCCCCAACCTATGGCTTTTTATTGCCTTACGGCAAAATACTTTGCCCACGATAGTACAGTAAGTGCTTGACAAAAAATGATCTTAAAAAACATGTATTTATGCTTTAGGACAGGGGTCAGAAAACTATGGGCCACGGGCCAAACTCAACTGCCATCTGTTTTTTTATGACACCTTATTCAAAAATATAATATTCCATGACACATGAAAATTATATGAAATTCAAATTTCAGTGTCCATGAATAGTTTCACTGGAACACAACCATGCCCACTCGTTTATGTATTGTCTATGGCTGCTTTCACATTACAGTAGCAGAGATGGGTAGTTATGACGGAGACCATATGGGCCATAAAGCCAAAAATATTTACTATCTGAATATTGTACAAAAATGTGTGCCGACCTCTGCTTTAGGAAGGACCATGTCTATTAGCAGAACAGCGACTTTGCCTTGGGATAAACAAGATTTTTTTCCCTAATACTTCCATCTAGCTTTAGGCAAGTCACTTAAGCTCTCAGAGCCCCTGAGTTCTCTACTGTTATGCAGGAATGATACCAATATTATAGGGCTTTTGTTGCAAGGATAAGCAAAAAATTTTATTACAGCAGCAGTGCCATAAATGGTATTGCTATTGCCTATTTTTGCTTAGCCCTCAAATAAAACTTTTAATTACCTCCGACTGAGGACTAGTAACTTATGACACTGTGGTCTGATAAATGACTTAATTTATTAGAGTCTCATACCTACATGGCATGAAAAACAGGATGGAATTGTCCCTATCTTCATGGTGGTTGTGAACACTGGCACCTGTGTTCTCTTATCTGGTTTGAGCAAATAATTGCAAGTATTATGCCTAAGACAAAAGGTGCCTATTAATCAATGGAGGGTGAAAACTTCAAAATATTTTTTAAAAAAGGAATCTTAATAACATCCACGGCACTAGTTCTCACTGAGAGACGATTCTCCAACAAGTATTTACTCTCCACTCTGTTTCCAAATAATTACTCACCAAAGCAGTATCAATGGAAAACTCAACAAAATCACAGCAAACAGCTTTCAAAAACCCCATGAAGCAGAAAAAAACATGAGATTCTCTTATACTGTTGTAAGCTGAATGTTTATTTTCTCTCTTCTCCCGTAATAGGAATAATTGCCACAGCACTGAGGATTCTCATTTTACTCTGCTGTGTAATCAAGCACATAAAAAAGGCATGTGGGGCACTGCATATGCTGCAGTAAATATTATATCTTAACTAAAAGATGGATGGTCACTCAGAAACCCATGCAGCACACTGTTCAACAGCCAACACTTCATAACTACCTACATAATTATGCTCTGCATATGACTACTTTTATATATTTCTTGTACATATGTTTGAGTTTAAATATCACGTGCAAGAGTGTGCACACACACATGCATACTCATGGGATCAGAATGAAAAGCTCTGTTTTCCTATACAGTCAAAAAGTCAAAGTATTTAAAAATCCTATGAAAGAACCCCCAGTAATGAAAATCTCATTTGGAGGCTAAAATTCCAGGAGCCCTGCTACAAAAACTTAAGGCTAGTATAAAAACACACAAAAAACACACATATTGCCATCTGTCCGTAAACCTCCCTGGGTGGCACATCAGATTGCCCTTTATGTTGTACAGAACAAGAGAGTGTATGATGCCGCAATGAACAAGGTAGAACAGGGAAATGCTATTCCCAGTATTCAGGTGTTCTCCGAATAACTGTTGAAACTTACCAGTGCCCCATGTCCAGGGCCAAAACCAATCAACGTCACAACGGCAGCAACTGATCCCAGCATTGCCAGGATGCATTAAGTCCAGTTGATAGCAGCCTTCACCACCCCTCCTTGCTTGCAGGATTAGAGGAGCAAAGAATGTTCACATGCTTGGAATTAACAATGAATTAGTCACCAGAGCCACTCAAAACGGCAGCCTACAAATTCCACTCTTGCAGGTCAACAAGACACCATAAAGGTGTCCACGCAAAAAAAAGTGAATGGAGTCACAGGTTCAGAGGATGTGAATTCATGAATCACTACACCATCTCACACCATCACACACCATGCCTTAAGTTTTCTTTCTTGACTACCTTCCACAGATGATGGGCCTTCAGTGACTATGCAATAAGACGAAGAAAAGAGCCACTTCTCCCTTGAAATAGTCTCCCAAGGTCACTTATCACAAGCTGGGGCTCAGGTCTACCTGAGACAGTCCTCCTTTTTTTTTTTTTTTTAACTGTCCTTTTAGTTAAAAGGAACAAATTGCCTCCTGTTTAAGTGACAGGTGGGAATATTATCTTTGTCTCCAGCAGTGTCATAAATAAGAAAAGTAAACCCGGGTGGTATAAAGAGAAAGCAGTAAGTCAAATACCAAGATAAGAGCTTAATTCCTCAGCTGCCAGGCAGAAGCTGGAAGAGGAAGCACATTGGTAAATCTAGGTAGCCAGGGAGGGGTGCAGGAGTTTTCTGTCTTTCCTTTTTTTTGCCAATATCGAGTTTGTTGTTTTTCCTTCTTTTTAAGCAATAAATACCCAAAATGTAGTGTGACCAAAAAGCAGTGTTTCACACTCAACAGATGCTTTTCAAAATGAATAGAATGTTGAGCAAACATTTTATTATCAGCAATATTTTAATCTTAACCATCTAACATGGAATTTTGTAAGTAGTAGTATCACACTGACCCAAAACTGCACGATTGCATTTGTAATCCAACGGCAGTTATTTCAGGCTCCAATGACTGTGTCATTGATTTGAAAGATAAAAGAAATAATAAATAAAAAAGGATGATGAATAATTTTCATTTATATATTTATCTACTGAGGGACAAATAAATTCTAACGTTTCAGCCATTTATGGATGTCATTTACCTTCTCACTTTCACTGACACCCTTCAAAGAAATAAATGTGGTGCTCCTCGTGGGCATTGTTAGCTAGCCTTCTGTAAAAACAAAAGAAAACTGGCAGTCACTGGACAATTACCCACCACAGAAAAATGGCTAAGCCTCTCTCCTTGACACAGCTGGCAAATAAAAAGCTGTTCAATAATGTGATACTACTTTAAGCTTATGGAAAGCTGTATCAGAACAGATAAAATGACTATCTTCTCCTATAGTTTCTTCAAATTATACACAGAGAAACTTATATATGTAAAGATGCATCCATAATTTGATTGTTCCCTACCACATAAGATAATTTTAAATTTAAAAATATCTTTATCTAAAATAGCATCCAGTGTTGCATATCTAATCACAAAGTTCTGTCACTTGACATTGTCTCAAACTTAAAGTGTGGACTAATGATCAAAGTAAGTTAAGATGCAGAAGTGAACATAAATTGTATCTTCATGTCTCATGGGTGGGGAGGAAAAAGCGACAGGGCACCCTTAGGGTTCACCAACAAAACGGGATTAAGGAGCCCTGCCACTTCCCCAATTAAAATATGCAGCAGTTTTTGAGTAAGAATTTTCCTTTGAAAGTAATATGGATGCAAAAACGGTGCCTGTTTATGGACATTTTGTTACATCCAAGCTATGAATTTATGGAAATGGGAAGAGGGTTTGGGTGCGGGTGAGGTTTGGAAAAGATGAACGGCCGATGGCAGGTGATCCTAGAAAGTGGCGAAAGGGATCCCCATGGAATACCCCTCAGGCTTTTTCACTGTCACAGGATCCGAATGATATATTAAGAAAAAAAAAAAAAAAAAGTTTTAAAACTGAGAGAAAACAAAAGATAAAAAGTATGTAAGAGTTGGACACCACACAGATGACGTGAGAATTACAGAAAAACATAGTAAAACACCTTGCACACTGCCTACCACGGAGGACAGCCAAGCAATGATGGGCATTATTTTTATGCAAGCTCAGAGGCACCGACTGACAGCCGGTATTAGTGAGGAAACGGCTGATTTCCACACTGGTGAGCATTTCCAAACACTCAGCAGTGGGCTGGATGAATCAGCAGAGTCACTTGAAGCGATACACATTAGTGTGTGTCCACAATTCATTCCAGAAAAGCACATGACCGTCCTCAAGAGGGAACGACAAAGGAGATAAACACAGAGGCCAGGGCTAGAATTGTATCATGAATGGCAATGTGTCCCTCAGCCACCTGGCCCACCAAGGCAATCCTGAGCCAGTTAACACCAACTAAGCCTCCCACTTTTTGACTTCGGAGCAGCTCTATCTACCTCATAGGCACCATTTTCCTTTTGGTACCCCAGCCTCCCTGGGGCAACACTTTCTGTCCATTCACTTGAGCCTATTCACCTGGAGAGGAGGTAGAAGATGCTGAAAATGCATTAAAATGTTTGCAATACACAACTCCTTCCAGTGCACACCTAGTCTGTTGTGCGTGCACACACACACACACACACACACACACACACACACACACCTGCCTCCCAAACACTGAAAAGTATCAACACTCTCCCTTACCCGGCACCACAGAGGAACCATTTGGTTCTTTGCTGTAGGAGGATCTACAACACACCACACTCAGAAAAGGCTTAGTGCAGCTGAAAGCTCCACAGACAGAAACTCAGGCAATCTAGAACAAGACAGCACTGGACCAGTAACTCATTAACGGGCTGTGTGTGAGAGAGGGCCTCAAACACTCTGAACTGTACTGTTCTCACTGACAATGTGAGCAAAGCCTGCAATACAGAAGCATGTGTACAAAAGCATATGTATGTGTATGAGCATAAATACAATCCAGTTTCACCAAAGATTACTGTTATCAATGTATTTCCTTTCTTTCTTACCAACTATTTCTTGCTGGTATCACTATGAAGACACCTCCCCTTGATCTTGATCTTCTGCTCTGATACCCCAGCCACGCACACACACACACACATGCACACACACACATAAACTGGGTTTTAATCTTTTGGTTTCAACAGACTTCCAGCTCATATCACCCAGACACTCTTCAAGCACCTCCAAACTCAACATGCCCAAGACACATCCAAATCCCTTCCTCCTTCTGTGTTTCTTATTTCTGTTAATTTTCTCATTATCTCCCCACTCAACTTCAAAACCTCAAAGTCCCCTTCAACAATCTCTTCTCCCTCACCAGGCACAACCATCCAATTGTCCATCACATCCTTTCAGTTGTGACTCTGTAATTTGTCTCATCTCCGATCTTATCTTTTTGACTCCACCTGCCCTAGTCTGGGCATAAGTTATCCCTCACTTGACAGTAACTTCCAAGCAGGCCTTCTTTCTTTTAGTTTTTCTTCCTTCCAATGTATCCTACAAACATCCTATTGGGGCAAAGGTCTGTATATAGCAAAGCTAAGATGCCAACATTCCTGACTTAGCAATCTCTACGCCCAACATTTTTTATCTAGCCTTCCTCTACCTCTTCTCTCCAAGTGTGTGATGGGCAGAATGTAGATTTATAATTTCCAATGGAAGTATAACTATAGTTTATAACACTGTATTCTATAAGGGAAATTTGCTGAGAGAGTAGAACTTAAATTTTATCACCAAAAAAGAAAGATACGTAACACATATATAAGTTTACATTTTCTAGTAATAAGAGAGGAAAATGAAACAGGTGAAATTAATTTATTTGTATATTGTATATATCCCAATATATCAAAATATTATCAATTTAATATGCAATCAATATAACTGCTAATGGAATATTTTCTCTCCGTTTTTCATAATATGTCTTTGAAATCCAGTGTGTATTTTACACTTATGACAACTCTCAATTTGGATTAGCCATGCTTCAAGAGATCAACAGGCCCATGTGGCTAGTACCAAACACACTGGGCAGTGCAGATCTAGAGAAACATAGTCTGTGTTTGAAACCTGGCTCCACTTAACTGCATGTGACTTTAAGCAAAGTAATAATCTCTCTGTACCTCAGTTTCCTCATGTAAAGTAACAAAAATAAAGTTATTAGGAGAATTAAATGAAATTAATTAACACAAACAGATTGCTTAAGCTGGGGTTGACATGCAATACAGTTCCAATATACATTGATCGTCATTATTAACAAAGCTACTGCACGCTTGCCACAAATACATATAACTAGGAGCCAACTCTATTTTACACTTTGCTCTAACCTTGAATGATTTTCTTCTGTCTGAATGTTTGTGTCCTCCCCAAAGTTCATATGTTAAAACCCCAACCCCAGAGTGGTGACATTAGGAGGAAAGGCCCTTGAGAGGAAATTAGGATTAAATGAAGTCATGAGGATGGGGTCCTTATAATAGGATTAGTGCCCTTATAAGAAGAGACCATAGAGCTTGCTCTTTGTCTCTCCCTGCCTTGTGAGGATACAGCAAGAAGAGAGCCAAATGCAAACCATGAAGAGTGTCCTGTGAGGAAGTGATCAGCCGGCACCATGATCTTGGACTTCTCACCCTCAAGGGTTATGAGAAATAAACTTCTGTTTAAGCCACTCAGGCTATGGTATTTTGTTATAGCAATCTGAGCAGACTAAGACACTGCCTTGTTCTCTTAGATTATGTCCAGTTTTAACATAATGGTTATATCCATGGGCTATGGAATGAAGCTGTCTTATAGATTACTCTTTGACTTCCCTTATTAACTACGTGAATTTTAGGAAATATCTTAACTTCTCAGAACCTCAGGCCCTCATTTACAAAATAGGGATCACAATAGCACAAGGTTCAGAGGATATAACTCAGGCAAGGCCCTTTGCTCAGTGCTTGGTACAAAGCAAGCACTCACTACATTTTCACTCTAATTATTATTATATTAAGACCCAGCTCAAATGCTGTTCTCTCCATAAATATTTTTTCTTCCTTCCTTTCTATAAGATCTGTCTTCTTAGAGCTACCATGCCAGGTTTTTAGTATTTTTCTTAAATAGGATCCTAAATCTTAGCATTTTTTTCTCCTCTCATTGTTTGCATGTGCCTTCTTTCCTTCCTAGACAGACAGCAACTGAATGATTCATCTTGGACTCCTCCACAGCACACAATGCCTCACACAAAGCAGACACTCAGTAACTGCCTGCCAAATGGCAACTCCGGTCGCAATGTATGAGATGCACTGCAGAAAGGAAGGAAAAGCAGGCAGAAAGATGAGGAGCAAGGCCAGGGCAATAGTTGAGATGAGAGATAATAAAGACAGGATCTGCCTATGGAAAGGTTTACTGGAAGTGGGAATAGGGATGGGGTGAGAATACGGGACAATGAAGAGGAAGAGTAATTTAGTGTAACAGCATAACCACTGCCTTCCCTTTGCAAAAAATGTGTTAACTGACTAGAATCAAGATTCCTTTTGTTGTGGCTTGTATAAATGCATACATATGTGTGAGTATGTTATACTCAAAGTTCACCATTATTCATGAGTTAATACTTAAGAATGCACCCTTACATACCAGGAACCCAAATCCATTTAGCTCTGCTAATACAATTCATGGAAAGACATAATTTGCACAGGGGTACTTAAAAACACTTTCATATGATGAGTACTTTAAGACTGTTTAACACTTAGGCAATACTCAATTAAATTGGTTTGAATGAGCACTTTATTTGCAGGAGTCAGTGAACCAACCAACAGATACTTTTGAGACAATAGCTGCTTTAAGAGCTAAATAAAATTGTGGGTTTTATTTAAGCTTATGTGTTTGTTGAACTCTAATAGCATTTCAAATACCCATTATTCCAAAGCCTTCTTAGGCACCACAAAGCTTACAAAAATCCAATAGGCGGAGATCAAGGTTATAGGAACAAAACACACCAACAATGCTTGCTTTTTTCCCCCCTGATTTTCACATGCATACTCTGATAAGCCGTCAAGATTTAAACAGGATAAATGAAAAGCAATTCAAGATTTAGGCAATTGAGGGAATTATCTGAAGTAAGTTTACTGGTGAAAACACGGAGGATGTCAAGATTTATAAGCAGAGATCAGCGACATCTCCATTTCACCAGTATCAATGCTATCAAATCATATTACACTGCACACAAATAAATACTACAGAAAAAAATGACAGTCATTTGGGCTTATGACAACAGTTTACTTGAAGTGCCACATCCAGTGCCACAAACTCATTTTCTCAGTGATTACAGGGTGGCGGTATTAGAACCAATTGAAAAATATTCCCCAATTATCTCAGGGAGAACTTGGAAAGTTTATTTTGCTTCCAAAGCTTTCCTTAATCACTATTTGTATGACAGAGTAGCACAGAAAGATTTTCACATTAAGATGACAAAGAACAGGATGGAATCTATGATTAAGGGCACTCAAAGATGTGTACCAGTAGGCTCAGTTTGTATTTGCACACAAACTATTGGCTTTAAAACAAGCAGAGTTTATGATTTGCAAATGCAGCCCAAACATGTGTATTTTGTTTGTATATATTGTCCATTATACACTACACTGTTAAAGGAAGCCAAGGCTCATGCTTGATGATCACGCATTTTATCTTTATTTATAATGTCAACAATTTTTTTAAAATGATTTAATCTAGGTGATCTAAATCATCTCATAAAGGTATGGTCTCATAGTCTCAGTGATACTACATTTAGGGATACCTATGAGTGGACACAAGCCTTTACTGCCTTGGTAACTCCTGAAAGAGGCAAACATAAATTTCACAGGTTAATGCAGCTCTGTGGAATAGGGTTATGCCAGGTCATAGGGGCTAGAGGTGAGGCATTTACCGCTTTTGATGATGTTTAAGCCAGAAGGGGGGGTGGGGGGCACATGTCAACATGATTTCATCAAGGACCTGGTGTCTTCTGATTTCTCTGATCTCAATGCAAGAATCAGCTTTTCCCTCAGGCTGGCTTCCCAGGTGATTATAGGTTAGCCACCTACAGCAAGCAGGGTGTCCGGATTCCTCATTCAGATACACTAGGAGAAACGGCACTTCTCACAAAGTTTGAACAAAAAGTCCTTGAATCAATCAAACCTTATGGCCAAAAAAAAAAAAAAAATCCCATGAGCTCAATGGCTTAAGCCAATCACTGGGACAAATCAGATGGGTCCATCTATGGAGCTCTGCATGGAGTCAATCTCTCCCAGGCCTCAGGGCTGTTTCATCATTGCAGAAAACAGCAGATATCGGAGATGCCAACACAATATCCACTACAAGAAAGTTAAACACAACTAAAAATCATCTTCCCTTTTGGATTAATGGCTACTTATTTTCACAAGTAATTTCTAGCTACTACCAAAATAATAATAGATTGCAATGTGTTGATTGTTCACTACAATTTTAAGAGAATAATTTGAAGAAATAAGAACACTAGAACTTTTACAGAAATATGATATTTTCCATGATGGTGTTTTAAACTAGGCATCAACAATGATTTCAGTTATCCAAGGAAGCTTCCCTTACCAAAAGACTTTTATTTGCCGTGTTAGTAGTCCCACTAAAAGATTAAAAGTAAAAACAGAATACTCTCTGCAAAGTTTAGAATTTCCACATGCATTGATTAAGGATTTGCCTACATTCACCAAGTACTGACACCTGAAATCAGAACTCATATGACAAGGGATTCAGTATTTGATGCTAATACACACTCAGGAGACACAACTTTTCATGGGAAATCAGAAAGTCCCCATTAGCGGGTGCCTCTGTCTCACTGTGAGGACAAGGACACTGGCAGCAGAAGTTCTGGGAAGTGCTCGTTGGCTTGAGCCCTCCGAGAGTCTGTCATTAGCCCCACCAAAGAGCCCAGGTAGGCTCCAGTGTGTTGGGTTGCCTCAGGCCAAACAACGAACAGGGAGGGAACCCAGCCTCACCCATCAACAGTCAAGCAGATCAAAGTTTTACTGAGCTCTGCCCACCAGAGCAACAGTCAGCTCTACCCACCACCAGTCCCTCCCAACAGGAAATTTACACAAGCCTCTTAGAGAGCCTCATCCACCAGAGCACAGACAGCAGAAGCAAGAAGAACTACAATCCTGCAGCCTGTGGAACAAAAACCACATTCACAGAAAGACAGACAAGATGAAAACGCAGAGGGCTATGTACCAGATGAAGGAACAAGATAAAACCCCAGAAAAACAACTAAATGAAGTGGAGATAGGCAACTTTCCAGAAAAAGAATTCAGAATAATGATAGTGAAGATGATCCAGGACCTCAGAAAAAGAATGGAGGCAAAGATTGAGAAGATGCAAGAAATGTTTAACAAAGACCTAGAAGAATTAAAGAACAAACAGAGATGAACAATACAATAATTGAAATGAAAACTGCACTAGAAGGAATCAACAGCAGAATAACTGAGGCAGAAGAATGGATAAGTGACCTGGAAGACAGAATGGTGGAATTCACTGTTGCAGAAAAGAATAAAGAAAAAAGAATGAAAAGAAATGAGGACAGCCTAAGAGATTTCTGGGACAACATTAAACGCAACAACATTCGCATTATAGGGGGCCTAGAAGGAGAAGAGAGAGAGAAAGGACCAGAGAAAATATTTGAAGAGGTTACAGTCAAAAACTTCCCTAACATGGGAAAGGAAATAGCCACCCAAGTCCAGGAAGCACAGACAGTCCCATACAGGATAAACCCAAGGAGAAACACGTCGAGACACATAGTAATCAAATTGGCAAAAATTAAAGACAAAGAAAAATTATTGAAAGCAGCAAGGGAAAAATGACAAATAACATACAAGGGAACCCCCATAAGGTTAACAGCTGATTTCTCAGCAGAAACTTTACAAGCCAGAAGGGAGTGGCGAAAGGGAAGAACCTACAACCAAGATTACTCTACCCAGCAAGGATCTCATTCAGATTCGATGGAGAAATCAAAAGCTTTAAAGACAAGCAAAAGCTAAGAGAATTTAGCACCACCAAACCAGCTCTAAAACAAATGCTAAAGGAACTTCTCTAAGTGGGAAACACAAGAGAAGAAAAGGACCTAAAAAACAAACCCAAAATAATTAAGAAAATGGTCATAGGAACATACATATTGATAATTACCTTAAACGTGAATGGATTAAACGCCCCAACCAAAAGACACAGGCTTGCTGAATGAATACAAAAACAAGACCCATATATATACTGTCTACAAGAGACCCACTTCAGACCTAGGGACACATACAGACTGAAAGTGAGGGGGATGGAAAAAGATATTCCATGCAAATGGAAATCAAAAGAAAGCTGGAGAAGCAATACTCATATCAGATAAAATAGACTTTGAAATAAAGAATGTTACAAGAGATAAGGAAGGACACTACCTAATGATCAAAGGATCAATCCAAGAAGAAGATATAACAATTATAAATATATATGCATCCACCATAGCAGCACCTCAATACACAGGGCAACTGCTAACAACTATAAAAGAGGAAATCGACAGTAACACAATAATAGTGGGGGACTTTAACACCTCACTTACACCAATGGACAGATCATCCAAACAGAAAATTAATAAGGAAACACAAACGTTAAATGACACAACAGACCAGATATATTTAATTGATATTTATAGGACATTCCATCCACAAAGAGCAGATTACACTTTCTTCTCAAGTGCACACGGAACATTCTCTAGGATAGATCACATCTTGGGTCACAAATCAAGCCTCAGTAAATTTAAGAAAATTGAAAGCATATGAAGCATCTTTTCTGACCACAACACTATGAGATTAGAAATGAATTACAGGGAAAAAAAAACGTAAAAAGCACAAACACATGGAGGCTAAACAATATGTTACTAAATAACCAAGAGATCACTAAAGAAATCAAAGAGGAAATCAAAAAATACCTAGAGACAAATGACAGTGAAAACACGATGATCCAAAACCTATGGGATGCAGCAAAAGTAGTTCTAAGAGGGAAGTTTATAGCTATACAAGCCTCCCTCAAGAAACAAGAAAAATCTCAAGTAAACAATCTAACCTTACACCTAAAGGAACTAGAGAAAGAAGAACAAACAAAACCCAAAGTTGGCAGAAGGAAAGAAATCATAAAGATCAGAGCAGAAATAAATGAAATAGAAACAAAGAAAACAACAGCAAAGATCAATAAAACTAAAAGCTGGTTCTTTGAGAAGATAAACAAAATTGATAAACCAGTAACCAGACTCATCAAGAAAAAGAGGGAGAGGACTCAAATCAATAAAATTAGACATGAAAAAGGAGAAGTTACAACAGACACAGCAGAAATACAAAGCATCCGAAGAGATTACTACAAGCAACTCTATGCCAATAAAATGGAGAACCTGGAAGAAATGGACAAATTCTTAGAAAGGTATAACCTTCCAAGATTGAACCAGGAAGAAATAGAAAATATGAACAGACCAATCACAAGTAATGAAATTGAAACTGTGAGTAAAAATCTTCCAACAAACAAAAGTCCAGGACCAGACGGCTTCACAGGCGAATTCTATCAAACATTTAGAGAAGAGCTAACACCCATCCTTCTCAAACTCTTCCAAAAAATTACACAGGAAGGAACACTCCCAAACTCATTCTATGAGGCCACCATCACCCTGACACCAAAACCAGACAAAGATACTACAAAAACAGAAAATTACAGACCAATATCACTGGTGAATACAGATGCAAAAATCCTCAACAAAATACTAGCAAACAGAATCCAACAACACATTAAAAGGATCATACACCATGATCAAGTGGGATTTATCCCAGGGATGCAAGGATTCTTCAATATATGCAAATCAATCAATGTGATTCACCATATGAACAAATTGAAGAATAAAAACCATATGATCATCTCAATAGATGCAGAAAAAGCTTTTGACAAAATTCAACACCCATTTATGATAAAAACTCTCCAGAAAGTGGGCATAGAGGGAAACTACCTCAACATAATAAAGGCCATATATGACAAACCCACAGCAAACATCATTCTCAATGTTGAAAAACTGAAAGCATTTCCTCTAAGATCAGGAACAAGACAAGGATCTCCACTCTCACCACTATTATTCAACATAGTTTTGGAAGTCCTAGCCACAGCAATCAGAGAAGAAAAGGAAATAAAAGGAATACAAATTGGAAAAGAAGTAAAACTGTCACTGTCTGCAGATGACATGATACTATACAGAGAGAATCCTTAAGATGCCACCAGAAAACTACTAGAGCTAATCAATGAATTTTGTAAAGTTGCAGGATACAAAATTAATGCACAGAAATCTCTTGCATTCCTATACACTAATGATGAAAAATCTGTAAGAGAAATTAAGGAAACACTCCCATTTACCATTGCAACAAAAAGAGTAAAATACCTAGCAATAAACCTACCTAGGGAGACAAAAGACCTGTATGCAGAAAACTATAAGACACTGATGAAAGATATTAAAGATGATACCAACAGATGGAGAGACATACCATGTTCTTGGATTGGAAGAATCAATATTGTGAAAATGACTATACTACCCAAAGCAATCTACAGATTCAATGCAATCCCTATCAAATTACCAATGGCATTTTTTACGGACTAGAACAAAAAATCTTAAAATCTGTATGGAATCAGAAAAGACCCCGAATAGCCAAAGCAGTCTTGAGGGAAAAAAACGGAGCTGGAGGAATCAGACTCCCTGACTTCAGAGTATACTACAAAGCTACAGTAATCAAGACAATATGGTACTGGCACAAAAACAGAAATATAGATCAATGGAAAAAGATAGAGAGCCCAGAGAGAAACCCACGCACCTATGGTCAACTAATCTATGACAAAGGAAGCAAGGATATAAAATGGAGAAAAGACAGTCTCTTCAATAAGTGGTGCTGGGAAAACTGGACAGCTACATGTAAAAGAATGAAATTAGAACACTCCCTAACACCATATACAAAAATAAACTCAAAGTGGAGTAGAGACCTAAATGTAAGACCAGACACTATAAAACTCTTACAGGAAAACATAGGAAGAACACTCTTTGACATAAATCACAGCAAGATCTTTTTTGATCCACCTCTGAGAGTAATGGAAATAAAAACAAAAATAAACAAATGGGACCTAATGAAACTTCAAAGCTTTTGCACAGCAAAGGAAACCATAAACAAGACGAAAAGACATCCCTCAAGATGGGAGAAAATATTTGCAAATGAATCAGCGGGCAAAGGATTAATCTCCAAGATATATAAACAGCTCATGCAGCTCAATATTTAAAAAACAAACAACCCAATCCAAAAATGGGCAGAAGACCTAAACAGACATTTCTCCAAAGAAGACATACAGACGGCCAAGAAGCACATGAAAAGCTGCTCAACATCACTAATTATTAGAGAAATGCAAATCAAAACTACAATGAGGTATCACCTCACACCAGTTAGAATGGGCAGCATCAGAAAATCTACAAACAACAAATGCTGGAGAGGGTGTGGAGAAAAGGGAACCCTCTTGCACTCTCGGTGGGAATGTAAATTGATAGAGCCATTATGGAGAACAGTATGGAGGTTCCTTAAAAAACGGAAAATAGAATTACCATATGACCCAGCAATCCCACTACTGGGCATATATCCAGAAAAAACCATAATTGAAAAAGACACTTGCACCCCAATATTCACTGCAGCACTATTTACAATAGCGAGGTCATGGAAACAACCTAAATGCCCATCAACAGACGAATGGATAAAGAAGATGTGGTACATATATACAATGGAATATTACTCAGCCATAAAGAGGAACGAAATTGGGTCATTTGTAGAGATGTGGATGGTCTAGAGACTGTCATACAGAGTGAAGTGAGTCAAAAAGAGAAAAACAAATATCGTATATTAAAACATATACTGGAATCTAGAAAAATGGTACAGATGAACCAGTTTGCAGGGCAGAAACTGAGACACAAATGTACAGAACAAACATACAGACACTAAGCAGGGAAAGCAGTGGGGGGTGGGGGGGGGGGGTGATGTGATGAATTGGGAGATTGGGATTGACATGTATACACTGATGTGTATAAAATGGATGACTAATAAGAACCTGCTGTATAAAATGTAAATTAACTAAAATTCAAAAATTCAAAAACAAAAAAAACAAAAAGTCTCCATTAGCTTTCATGATTTGGGCTCCCTTTGGGGTATTAAGATATTAGAAAACCTTTGCAAAATGGTTGGGTTTCTATTTTATAAATGTCTAGGGCAGTGCTGTCCGATAGAAATATAACACAAGTCACACACATATTTTAAAATTTCTAGTAACCACATTAAAAAAGGTTAAAAGAAACAGGTGACATTAATTTTAATATTTTTGCTTGACCAAATATAATTAAATTATTATCAGTGCAGAATTTAATCAATAAAAATTATTGAGATATTTAAATAATTTTTTTAAACTCTGAATATTTTTGGTTACAAGTCTTTTACATTTTGTAAAACACTTTTACTGCATTTTACAGTCTCCATTGGGGCACATCTCAGTTGGGACTAGGTACGTTTCCAATCTTCACCTGCCACATGTGGCTAGCGGCTCCCATATAGGACAGTGAACATGTGAAGTATCTAATACAGTCAAGCAATGAACTAATAGGTAATTAAGGAGCAAGATAACAATCTCCTTGGGTCCTTGATGATTTTTAGCCCATGGCCTATACCTCTGACTTCATTCCAGAAGAGAAACTACTGAAGTGGTAAATTCTAGTGATAGGGAACTATACTCTGATTTCAGAGATAAACAGAAATCTTGAGACAACCATGTAGACTGGGCAAGTTACTTAAACTCTTAGAGACTGTTCCCTAATCTCCGAAATAGAAATAATATCTATCTCATTTTATTTTTGTTAACTAGATGACCTAAGTAAAGCATTTTCCACAGTGCCTGGTACACAATGAATGAGCATCCATTAATTACTATTGTTAGTATTATTAATTTTCCTGTCATTACTATTGTTTTCCTCATCCGAGTGTTCCTTCCTCTTCTTGTCTCTCTCTCTCTGTTCTCTAACTAGGTCTCTGGCTCTTAAACTTTTTTCATAGCAACTCAGTAAGAAATATATGTAAGATCAAGACCCAATACACAATATTAAAAGGACAGCTCCATGAGGACTGGGACATTGTCTGTTTTATTCACTGCCATGTCCCAAATGCCCAGAAGTGCTCAACAGACAATATTTACTAAGTGGGCAGTGTATGCTGATACATTATACTCTATTCTTACTTTAATTTTAATTTATTTATTCTAATAAAAAATGTTAAATGTGACCCACAGAATTGATTTTTTTAATCCACTATTTGGTAGTGACCTTTAGTTTGGAAAACTCTCAACCGTATTTTGTGCAGGGTCTTCATTTCATTCAGAAGGTACACCTCTTGATGTGGGCACAAGGTGACATAGAGCCGTGAGGTTATCATAAAGGCTTTCTTTTCTCTCATATCCCACATATATATTCCATCCACAAATCCTCATGAATATACCTTCAAAATACATCCAAAATTTGACCACCGCCCCTGCTAACCACCCTGGAGTCAGACATCAACAACCCTTGCCTGATTAGGGCATTAACTTCCCATTAATACCTCTGCTGGCTCACCTGCACCTCTACAATAAATCCACAACACAACATCCAGCCAGATCTTTAAAAAAAAAAAAAAAAGAGTCAGATTACATCCAGCAAGATCCTTTAAAAAAAAAGAAAAGAAAAAGTCAGATTACATCACTTCTCTGATCAAATCACACTATGGCTCCTGAGGGCATTCAGAGCAAAAGCTCTAAATATTTTCAGTGATATACAAGGCCTTCATTTTTGCTGCATCCATCTCCATGTTAACTCTTGGCTCTCACCTACTACTTCTTTCCCATAACTCTTCCTTGTCCAACCAAGCTAACTTTCCTGCTGTTTCTAGAAATACTCAGCATGTCATATATTAAACACTTGGATGGATTGCTGACTCTGCCTGGAGCTCCCTTCCCTAAATACTCACGAGGTCAACTCGTTCGCCACAAAGTCTTGGCCCAAATGTCACCTTCTCTATGAGGATGGACCTGATGACCTCTGGTAACTCACTTCCCGGCCCCCCACACTCTCATCTTGTTCTGCTTCTTTTCCTTCACAGCACTAGCATCTACTAAATCAATATCATTTTCTACCCTAACATGATGGAATATAAACCCCACAGGGACACAGATCTCTGTCCATTTTCTTCACTGGAAACAATGTATGGCACATAATAGATGCTTAATAAATATTTTTAAAAGAATGAATGCAGCCTGGTGTTTTGGAGGAAAAACACGATTAAGTTCACCTTAGGAAAAATTCCCAGCCAAAAATTACTATTTGCCCCTTTGCTACAGAGAGAAACATGCAGAGACAGAACAACAGAAGGAAACAGTTTTAAAAATGCAGAAAATAATGGATAACAAAATAGCTTAAATCTGAGAAAATAGAAAACACAAATTATCAAGCATTTGCTATATTTATTGAGTTTACGTCTTTGGATAAACTCTACTCTACCAAGTGAATTCACACAACATGTTTTTACTTGGCATTTATTTAGAGATCTTCCCTACCTCATGAACAGATTTTTAACTTTAATACTTAAAAAATGACCCAATATTGGTAAACAGAATATCACACTCACAAGCTGGCTTTTTAATCTAAATTTTATATAAATCCAAAACGAGTACCAATATTCAGTACATAAAGAACTGTACGCAATCAATACTCTTTAGAAAATTAGTCAGAGACAAATTCTTCTCCATACTATAATTATAAAGATTACCAATTCTCTAAGTAATACCCTACATAAAATTTATCATATATCAATTAGTCCAGTTCTCCTTTACCAACCTTTATAGCTTTTTTACCAACATACCCAGAAAATCAAGTTGACCTTTAAATTTTTTAATGTCTTAATATTTTAGTAAAATGGATACTGCTTTCTCCATAAATTCGTTCATAAGTCTATAAAACATTTCTAAAAAATACTGAAAACAAGCAATACAATTTGCACACAGTGCAAAATTACAACTCAAAATTTTAAACCTTTGAAACACTGATCTCATTTTCTTTAGCTATACTTCCACTTTCTGAGTATATCTACCTGTTTCCAACTAATTGTAAAAGTTCAAGGTTGTTTCTATGAAAGTTGATATTGTGAATAATAATACTCCTGTAGTGTATTCCCTTTCATTTTCTCCTTGTACCACAGAACTCAAATTTAAAATTTTGTAAATGAAGAAAATAAGCCAAGAAAAAGATTTATTTTGATATCCGTGTTGGTCTTTCTCCAAAGACTATTTAAAACAGTAGAAATTTATAAATAATTACTCCTTTTTTCCTCAGTGCTAGATTAGTAGGAAAGAAAATGTTTTAGGAAACAAAATTGAGGCATCACAGGGGAAAACCTGTATAAAAAAACTTTATTTTAAAAGTTGGAGGTTTAAATATCATTTAAATACTTCAAGAATGTTTAAAGTTTGACATAAGGGCTTAGAAGTTTACTCCAATATAAACATGTCTTCAAATAACATATGTTTTACCTGACAATGCATTTGGCCTCATTCCATACCAATTTCCTCCTCTTAGAAAAGAAAAATGACAAGCTACTTTTTTTTTGTTACTTTCCTTAGGTATCATAAAGCACTTGTGTTTATCTAGAAGATAGGTCTTCTTCTCAGGAGACGGATGCTGAAATTTTTAGAGGTGAGAGGTGATAACTTCTGTAACTTACTTTCAAATGGTGTAGTCAATCAAAAAATGAATGGAAAATACACACACATATGTATATATATAGAACAAGTACAGTAAATGGTACAATAGTTAAATCTAAATGGTGCATATGTAGGTACTTATTGTACTATTCTTTCAACCCTTTAGGTGCTGGAGAGTTTTTATAATAAAAAGAAAGAAAACTTTGCAAACAAATCAACGGACAAAGGATTAATCTCCAAAATATAAAAACAACTCATGCAGCTCAATATCAAAAAAACAACCCAATCAAAAAATGGGCAGGAGACCTAAATAGACATTTCTCCAAAGAAGACATACAGATGGTCAAGAGGCACATGAAAAGATGCTCAACATCACTAATTATTAGAGAAATGCAAATCAAAACTACAGTGAGGTATCACCTCACACCGGTCGGAATGGCCATCATCAAAAAATCTACAAACAATAAATGCTGGAGAAGGTGTGGAGAAAAGGGAACCCTCCTGCACTGTTGGTGGGAATGTAAAATGATACAGCCACTATGGAGAATAGTATGGAGGTTCCTTAAAAAACTAAAAATAGAATTACCATATGACCCAGCAATCCCACTACTGGGCATATACCCAGAGAAAACCATAATTCAAAAAGACACATGCACCCCAATGTTCACTGCAGCACTATTTACAATAACCAGGTCATGGAAGCAACCTAAATGCCCATTGACAGACAAATGGATAAAGAAGATGCGGTCCATATATACAATGGAATATTACTCAGCCATAAAAATGAATGAAATTGGGTCATTTGTAGAGATGTGGATGGACCTAGAGACCGTCATACAGAGTGAAGTAAGTCAGAAAAAGAAACACAAATATCGTATATTAACACATGTATGTGGAATCTAGAAAAATGGTACAGATGAACCTGTTTGCAAGGCAGAAATAGAGACACAGACGTAGAAGAACAAATGTATGGACACCAATGGGGGAAAGGGTGGGTGGGATGAATTGGGAGCCTGGGATTGACATATATACACTAATATGTATAAAACAGATAACTAGTGAGAAACTGCTGTACAGCACAGGAAACTCCACTTTGCTGTACAGTAGAAACTAACACAACATTGTAAAACAACTATACCCCAATAAAAAAATAAAATACAATAAAATAAAGCAAAAAACTAATCGTTGCACACATGTTACTTCATTTAAAAAAATCCTTGTCTTACTCTTCCACTGTTCAAGAAAATGAAACAAAATGAACATGCATCAAATGATTTTTAAGAGTTGCTTTTGTATGGTGAATATATGAGAATTATTCCTTTTTCTTTCTGTTTTGTTCTAAACTTCAAATTTTCAAAATTAACAAATAAAAATTCTATCCTTACTTTTGGTCCCTTAAATAAGTTATTTGCTGAAAGAAAAATAGTATTGTTTTTAAGATTAGATATGAAAATACGGACATTTTTTAAAATCTGTATTTTCCCTTTACACTACAGATTACAAGATTTAGCCATTTTGGTAAAAAAGTCATGAATTAACATTCTCAAATTCTGATTGTTATATTCATAACACCACAGTAGATCCATAATATTTTTTGTACACATGTATCTATTCTTTTTTTTATTTGAATTTTATTTTATTTATTTTTTATACAGCAGGTTCTTATTAGATCCATGATATTAAATGCCATTATATTTGTAATGAAAATAAAATGGTCTGTAAACATTAGGGAGCACAATGAGAATCCAGTTATCAGAAGAGAAAATTAGAATTTCCTTTCTGAGACAAAAAAAAAAGACTTGTGGAGGATCAGTTCAACATTTAAAAATTATTTAACAAATGACTCAAGTATAGTTCTAACTTCAATTTAGAAAATATAGCTTATTGTTACCTCCTAGGCAGCCAATGAATGAAAGCAGGATCAACTGTTTCCATGACAACATCATCTTTAATTGCCAAAAGCAAGAGTAACTCTTGTCCAGTCTCTGATGAATAGAATGCTATGTCTTCAGGTGAATCCTTTAATCTGTAAAATAAATATACAAAGAAGTCAGACTTGAAAAAACGAATTGCTTTAAAACATAGATTTTCTTCTTTTCATAAAACTGTACCACTCTCAACCACTCAAAATCCCTAAATGAAATGAATCTTTTTTGGTGCAAAAAAGATGTATGATATGTAGATACTTAAAAAACTCTTTATGTAACTGATAGGCAGACAGAGGGGCTTCACAAAATTAGAAATGTTTGACAATACTAAAATATTAAATATTAGTATATTAAGTATTGAAACTTTTGCTAGATAGTAATTATAACAAGTAAAATATTACCCTGAAGTTGTAACTTTTCTCATTTTCTCTCATGATAATATTTTTGGTTAAACTAAGAGTCACATCAGCAGATTTGATATCTTGAAACACTGCTTTTCATAGTCTCTGAATCCCTCATAGGCATATAAATTATAAATAACATTATCAATGTTCATTTTAAGCCTGTTTTTTCAGAAACAATTGCAGAAAGCCCTCAATTACATATGTTGAATTAAAAAAATGCTAATGATGAAAACTGTTCAGTACGAGAATCTTGCAAATGAAACTATTTTTTGCTTTCCTGAATTTTCATAAACTTGAATGTGCTGGCTGAGGGTAAATAATTGTGTGAATATCCTGTGTCATTTTCAATGGCCATTTGAAACTACCTAAACTGCATGGTTAATGATCAAGTAGGCTGGATGCACACACTTAAAATCAGAGAAACTTTTTTCGATTGCTAAAACTCAGCTGGTTCCACACAGGGAAATGAATGACTTTAATGTCAGCCATTTTAGCAGAGAAGGTGTACAATTCTCAGTCAGTAGTTGCTATGGATTGGGCTGTCTTAGTTGTTGCTAAGCAAACGAGAGAAATCTCAGTGGTTCTTAACTATGGGATCCTGCCATGTGATGTGATATATTCAATTAGAATTAAGTGTGTTCCAAATAATAATTTCAAGAGTGAAAATATGACATCTTACAAGTTACATACTTAAAATAATATATTAAATCAGTTATTCCTATAGTAATGCTGCTCTTGTTCACTTGCAATATAATATACATTCTTGGGGAAGGCGAGGGGAGTAAGTGGTAGAACTGCTAGAATTCCGGGATTTCTGCATAACTCTGACTTGGCCCGTGGGAATCTGAAACAGGTGGCAATACGATTGAGAACTACTCCTCTAAGGACTGCAGGTTGGCAACTTACACCATCATGGGATCTGTGACCATTTCTAACCGTCCCCATTACTACAAATTGCAAGTGTCTTAGTTTAGGTTCCCCTTAATGCAAACACTGCAAAATGAATTCAAGTGCAAGCAGTTTACTTGCGAGGTGAATGACAAAAACAGTCAGGACCTGGTGAAGTAAGAGAGGGAAAGGAATGCAGCCAATAAAGGGTAAGATATGAACCCATCAATCCCTGTGTCTAAGTACAGCTTATTCCTTTTGGGGAAACTCTGGAAGTCCAGCCTGCGTAGAACGTATGCCTCAGAGCAATCCCAAGAGTTATGCTTCAGTTGTCCAGTTATCCTTGCCAAGGGGCAAGGGATCTGGGGTATTTATACAACTCCCATGAGTCATCGTTTGGAGGCTATTTTCAGGGAGTATTAATGATCCAGCACTTCTAGCCTCTCATAGGGACAGCAAAACGGCTTCAGAGGCAAAAAAAAAAAAAAAAAAAACCCATTAGGTCCATTCAAAGAATGCATTTGGTGGCAAGTGGAAGTGATGTGTGCACTGAAGTGATAATGGCAAGAGTCACATGTGGTGTCTGTCTCACTGTGCATATGAAACTGAGACATTTCGAAGCTATTTTCAATAGCATTCAGTCCCATGAGACTTATGGCCAAAATCATGAAATTATTTAAGTGTACAAGGAAGGACACACATTCTACTTCATTCAATAATTACTTCTCAAGCCTTTCCAGTGGTTGATTTTCCCCACTTGGACCAAAGGCTTTCAGATACCTAGCCTGCCTTCCTTTTTCCTGATTAATCAGTAAGACGTTTTGTATCCATAATTATTTTCAATTACTAAGTTGAATAATAACTTAAATCATTCTAGATTACACTTAAATATGACAGCCATAACCACCATAACTTCCTTCTAATGATGCACGTGAGGAAACCACAGTCCAGAAATCATGAGAAGAATGACATACACACACATATACACAGTAGAAAAGCAAAAAAATTTTTTGAACTTTTCAAATAAAATATAATGACAATTATTCATAAAAGGCGTTGGAAACATTAAATGCAGTAATATGATACATGAAATGTCAAATATTCATAAAAAGCTAGGCAGCAGTTGCAAGGTATATTAAAGTCTGGGGACAACAGTTAAGTCTCAAACACAGGAAAGCCTTGAGGAGTAAAACATTATCAAACTAGTATTTCATTCTTTGAGGAGTTAAAGCTATCCAGTTTATACATTAAATGGACTAAGAAAGAATTTGGTAATAACAAAATAATAGACTTAAAAAGAACAGGTTGTTGGAATTTTCAAGAAAAAAGGAAAACTTTAGCAGAAGATCCTGTAGTAACATCATCACAATCATTAAAATGCATCCATATAAATGTGTGAGGCTTTGCTCTATGTCATACAGAGAACAAAACATATGGTCTATGTTCTAATACTGCAACGGGGAAAGAAAACATTATAAACACTTGTAAGTAGGATAAGGAGAAAATTACTAGACTGATACATCTTTGAAAGTAGGACCACAGCTTTTCCACCACTGGTTGCTGCAATGTTTCTAACACCCTGTGCATCATTTTAGGCTTTTAAGTACTTTTTCTTGCTGAGCTTTAAGAAAAATGAATAAGTCAATTTGGGAGATTAAACCATTTCACTGGTCATCAAGGGAGTGAGAAGCATTTCTACGGAAAGAAAAGATAAGTCACAGCATGGGATCTAGCCACCACTTGAAAATTATTTCAGAAAAATGTATAAGAAGGCATTAAGTAGATGGTAAATTAAAAAAAAAAAGTTATCTTCCCAACAATGCATCCCACAACTAACACGCATATCAGCTACATTTGCAAAGTGTAAGTATGTTCAAAGAAGTCCTAAAGTCTTTTTGAAAATTCATTCATTCAATAAATATTTATTAAGCTCTTATTAGGTGCTGGAATTTTAATTCTGGAGGAAGATGAAGATGGGGTTGTCAGATAATTGACGATCCCTGCCCTCATGGAATATACAAACTAATGGGAGTGATATACGATTCAATTACTTACAAAGTATATGTAAACTGACCACTGTGAAAGGTACAATGAAGGGATAGGAGTTTCTAGTGAAAATCTTAATGAGAACAACCCTCATCAGGAAGGTCAGGAGAAGCTCCTCTGAAGAACTGCAGTGAAATGGAAGAAAAGAAGAGATGACATAATCAGATGTGGGTATGTTTTGCAGGGTGAGAAAAGGAAGAAATTTTCCAGGTATAGACAAAGCCTTGAGTTGGTAAACAGGCTGGTGAGTAGCCACTGTCTGGACCCTTGCCTATCAAATAACCATCCTGTCTCCCAGGCTGGCCCAGAACCCCACCCCACCAACTAGATGTACCACCTAAAAATTAGTGACTGGCTCAACAGGGGGTTTCCAGAATTCTGCTCTAGCCCATGTCACTTCTGACTGGTCAGTGCCCATGTCCTACTGCTGGTTAAATATTGTGGCAATCACCCCTGGGCGTAAAGAATAGAATATGCAAAAGGCCCTATGGCTTCAGTGTTCATGGCTTATTGTACGAACAGAAAGAAGATTGATGAGATAGAATGCAGATGGCCAAGTTCACTGTGGTGTGAAATGAGACTGCAGATGTATAATAGGGGTCAAGCTTCTATGCCTGGCTAAGAATATTAGTATCAGGATAAAGCCCTTTGAAAACGCAGTACAATTTTAACCAGGAGTTGACATGATCAGATTTACAATGAACATTCAAATCAGACAATATTATAATCTGTGTCAGGCTTAAAAGGATAAAAAGACAACATATTTTGCAACACACCAATTTCGTTCTTGCCTTCAAATTCATAGAAGTCAGAAGCTAGACGATATTAACCAAACTATCTGATTTAAGAGAAGAAATATGTATAGTCCAATATTCTTATATTGGTTCACACACATACACACAGGCACACACTGTATAAAGTTCAAAGATAAAAAGAAACTTCATTAGGGATACTATTCTTAAAAATTATGCTGCTCATTTTTAATCAGTGCTAAAGTAGGGCACTGACTTTATAAATAATGAAGGCAATTAATACAGTCATGACCTGACTTCTCAGTGTTGCCAAGTATTGTCACAGAGAGAAAGGTCATATAAAAGCTCATACCACTTCTGAAATCACCAAGTTAAAATAAATACAAAAGAAGCTACTGAAGCAAGACAGATATGAATCAAAATGTCATCTGCTCCAATAAACATATTCTACTATTCACAGGAATGTTTTAAATCAAAGAAATAAATAGATACCCTTTAGAATTTTCTCTGCTAATAGACATTTGCTTCTAGGGGTTAAAGCTTAATAAATTCACAACACATTTCTCATGGTGGTCTTTAAAAAGCCCCCAAATTTAGTATATATTAACAACTGTACTATCTATTCTTAATGTCAACTCAGTTAAAAATGCTAGACCTTGGACTTAAAACAAAAAATGCTCTAAATAGTTGTTCCCAGTTGCTCTAGAAGAAGAGATCATTTGTGGCTTTTGTCATACACTTTACAAAATTGCTACTAAGCTTGTGGATCATGAAATATTGATATATATTTATATTGAATATACATACACAGCTCTGAATGCAGTCTTGGCAAATGCTCAGAGTTAAGCTTCTTTATGCGGTGGAAACTTTAGGTGTGAGAATGATTTGACTTCATTTATATCAGAGGAACGGGTACCTAACGCGCATTCTCCTTTTCAAAGAGACAAACCCTACAGCAATTTTGTTGAGAGGACTGCTGAACACATCTCTCACATCCAAAAAAACTCACCTCCAACTCTGATATTTGAGAAACAAAATCTATTCATGAATATACAGTATTCCCAACCTGTACCAAAAAAACCACAAAAAACCTTGAGCAGATTAGAGCCTTTTAGTAGAGTAAAATATTTAATCATTAATGCATAAAAGTTTGATGCCTATGGTGTTGTATTTTGAGTCTTGTAGAGAAATTAGCTCACTATCGTGGTATACAACGTAACACCATGGTAGTCAATGAATACATGAGCTTAACACTTGATAAGACTGCACATCCTGCCAGTTCAGAAATCAGGCTGCATACACCCACTTTGTTTTCATTCATCATCATAATCATTCACTCATTCAGGATCTGCACGTCTTCCAGAAATGCAGTTGATCCACTCTGCATACTATACCTTTCCTGCTGAAACTGAACAGACAGGGGATGAAATTCACGTGAATACTGGGCTCAAAGTCCAACATTCTCGACAACTCCACACACATCCTCCCTACAGTTCATAAGTGTTCCGCAGCTAAGAAGAGGGGAGAATATAATGTGCCCAGGTTGACGTTACCTTCACACTAACAGTTCTGTATTTACAGTAGCAGAATCAGCAAATAAGGCAAATGCCAGCTAGAAGCCATCTATCTCATGCTCTTGAGGACACCTACAGCCCTTTATAGTCCTTCCTCCAACCCTCAGCACTTTCAACACCTCCCATTATAGTTACAGAGACTATGGCTTTTCTCTCCAAATAGACTACAATCTGCAAAACAACAGTGATTCGTAACCTTTTGTAGGTTAAGGTCCTTTTTGAGAAATCAGCCAAATCTATGGACCCTCTTACCTCTCTACTCCAAATACAGATAGACTGACATAAGCTAACTTTTGTTTTGTACACAATTTGTTTTATTACACTCGAAAATAATTTCTTTTACATAGCTATTACATGCGTGTGTACCTATATATGGGTGTATATATTATAGACATGTGTGTGTGGGTGTATATATATGTGTGTATTTGGAGATTTATTTCTTCTTTCTTTGTTCATGCAGAAATTAATGACAATTTCATCAAAATGGAATTAAGTATAAATTATGCAGATTGAAAAGAAAAAAATTATGTTGAAAACTAATTGTTCCTGAGAAGGTCACTGTTGAAAAGCTTGATAAATAAGTTGAGATCATGAACCTGTTTTTGGTATGGAGAGGCATCTCATCTCTGACATCCAGTTAATTTTTTTCTTTTGATCTTTTAGCAATCAGTGTACACAGGCAGTAGCAAAGCGAATCAGACCTCTTTTTGGGCATACATTGCGGTCGATGAATCAGCTATATAAAAATACTGCCAGAACACTCCGAGGCACCTTATGTTGATTTCCGAGCCTCTTTTTACTTTGTCCTCAACTCAACAAGGTCTTCTCTGGCAACTCAAGAGATCTCTCTGTCCTCAACTCAAAGATGGTTTCACTGATACCACCTCAGAAAAAACTGCAATTCCATTTTTCAGTTGGTTCCACTAATTTCATGCAACTGCAAGGTGAAGAGAAAAGACACAGCTACAAAATCATGCCAACCTGTTTCTTGCTTCAAAATATTAGACAAAATGTCATTATTTCTAAGTATACTTGACAGAGGGTTTACTTCAATTCTCTTGCTTTCCTTTAAGCCTCAAACTAAATGTGGCCATTTCCAGGGCACAATGTTTTTACAAACATCTCTCCAATCATAGGTGACTACTACTTGGCATGCAAGAACAACCCTTGAAGCATGTTGTGTTTTGGAGCAGGTCCAAGTTTCGAAAAGTTGCAGGATCTTCTAATGGAATTTTCATCCTTAAAAAAACGATTGACACTGTCCAATGTTTTTCCAAGGTAGTCAGAACGAAGGTGCTCTTGTGGGGATTTTTTTTTTAATTTAATTCTTCCAGTGAAAAGAACCCTGCTCTGGGACTTGGACTTTTGGGTCCTACCACATTTAATGATAACTAGAAAACTAAACGATAAGCAAATTCTGCTATATACTTATCCTTGACATTTTCTAACTTAAACAAGGAACAAAATGAACAAAGACAAATTTCCATAATTATAAATGCTGCATGGGTTTTCTTCCTTTCTTACTGAATGGGAAATTACTGTAGACCTCATGATATGGTAATGAGGAGCAACGTAACTTTCTTCAGTCTACATCACAACATTCCTTGCCACTATATATTTATTTAGAATTTTAAAATAGCTTAAAAACCATACGATGCAGGGACTTCCCTGGTGGTGCAGTGGTTAGGAATCTGCCTGCCAGTGCAGGGGACGGGTTTGAGCCCTGGTCCGGGAAGATCCCACGTGCCGCGGAGCAACTAAGCCCGTGCGCCACAACTACTGAGCCTGCACTCTAGAGCCCATGAGCCACAACTACTGAGCCCTCATGCCATAACTACTGAAGCCCGCACGCCTAGAGCTCATGCTCTGCAAGAAGAGAAGCCACCACGATGAGAAGCCCACGCACCGCAACAGAGTAGACCCCGCTCACCACATCTAGAGGAAGCCTGCGTGCAACAATGAAGACCCAACGCAGCCAAAAATAAATAAATTTATTAAAAAAAAAAAAACACCATATGATGCAAATGCTTTTCTACAAAGATAATATTCCAAATATTAGAAAGGAAAATGAAATGTGATATCATTACCTTTTATTGCTTGTTATTTCCCAGATATTGTTTCATACATTAACCCACTTCACCCTCACAACTATCCATGAGGCTCATTCTATTATCACCCCCATTTTTCAGATAAAGAAACAAAGACACACATAGGTTAAGACATTTACCCAAGATAAATAAAGACAGAACCTCTGTACTTTCAATTATTTTTCACATGATATGTAGCAAATGGAATGTTTATGCAGTCAGATTGTTAGGGAACCATAAAGTATAACCTGATCTTTTATATATTTTTATTTATTTATTTTTTACTTTTTATTGGAGTATAGTTGCTTTACAATGTTGTGTTAGTTTCTACTGTACAGCAAAGTGAATCAGCTATACGTATAAATATATCCCCCCTTTTTTGGATTTCCTTCCCATTTAGGTCACCACAGAGCACTGAGTAGAGTTCCCTCTGCTATACAGTAGGTTATCATTGGTTATCTATTTTATACACAGCATCAATAGTGTATATATGTCAATCCCAATCCCCCAATTCATCCCACCCCCGCCTTCCCCCTTGGTATCCATACGTTTGTTCTCTACCTCTGTGTCTCTATTTATGCTTTGTAAATAAGATCATCTATACCAATTTTTTCAGATTCCACATATATGCGTTAATATACAATATTTGTTTTTCTCCTGGTCATTTATATACTTTTAAAGGTTTGTATTAATACAGTTGGCAACTGAAACTAGTTCTATAACTGATACTGCATTAAATTTCACTTAAATTCATTACATTTTTAACAAATTAAATTTCTTTTATAAAGGGAAAGTACTGGACTATTTAAATAAATAACGCTTCTCCTTGATTTCAAGCATATACACTGTGATAACGTACCATCCCTATAGTAGGTAAGAATTAAGAAAAATGCAGCAACTCTGTTTGGGATTAAATCAAGAAATCTCAAAGATACACTAAGCCACGAACATAAAATACGACACAATGTGTGAAAAGTATGATGCCTTTCGTACGGAGTCAAAAAATATACACTTATGTACATTTATGAGCGCAAAGAATTTGAAAGAATATTCAAGAACTGGAGAAAGCAGTTGTCTCTGGGGAGGGGAACTGTGTATTTTGAAACAGAAACCAGGTAAACCACTTTTCTCTCTACATTCTTTTATATATTTTAAATTTTCTACGATGGCCACATATTGATTTCTCAAAACATTACCAAACATTTTGAAAAAGGGAAAAAAAAAATCTCCATTTCTAACATGACAATAGGTTCAAAAATATGTAAATAATTTTGTTGTGAGGGTCAAGGAGAAAGGGGTCAAGAGGTTGAAAAGGGCTAAATAGTGCTTTTTGGCCAGGATGAAGCAGTACTCAGCAGGCAGTCTGGTTGTGCACACTAAGCAAGGCCATACTTTCTTTCTTTCTTTTTTTTTTTTACCTTGTAATTTTGGATAAAGGAGAATGATCTTGGTGAGAAAACTCACATTTCCTGAGTGCCTACAGCATGTCAGGTACAAGCACAGAGAGAATATTTTTAAATAAATCATCATCTTTGACCTCCAGGTACTTAAACTCTCAAGAAGCAAACTGACCCAGAAACGTTTTAATACAAGCTTCTGGACCAGAGGAGAGAGGTCTGTAATAGGATGTTAATAGGAAGTTCCTTCTTCAGTCTCCAAGACATAGCAGTGTTATACCCTAAAGGTGAGGGAGGTGCCAGAACAGAATGAGGAACAAATTTTCAAAGGAGATACTGCAAAACCATTTGTCTGGCTCTGAAACCCTTGCTCACATCAGAGATGTCTGGAGCCTCAGTAGAGGATTTGAAAAAAGCTTCTTTGGAGAGAATTCTGATGAGTTCTACCCACTCAGGGGGAGGGAAAAGGGTTTCCTTTAAACCCACTGAGGGGGGACGTGCTATAAGGAGACCACAGAGAGCTGCATTTTGAGGGATGCAGGGGTCTAGGATCACACTAAGGAAAAAGAGTAGGCTAAGCAGAATAGAAGATTGCAATTTATGAAGGAGATGGATCCTCAGAGACATTACAGGTACAGAATGCATGTTGTGTTTGGTGAGCCAGACACACACCCGGGAGTGCTGGGGGGATGCAGTTGTCAATCACCCAGAGCAAGAGAATCAGCAGTGGGGGCAGGGGAAGACCTTCCACAGGAAAGGTAGGGGATCTAAGGAGAGAACCACTGAAAGAAAACACCAGTTCTACACTCCCGGTAAGTCCAAAGTGCCATGATCCTAAATCACAACAACGGAATCAATCAGGTGAAACGTGCTGCCCCCTCTTCTCTTCCTTTGCAACACAGTAATCAGAACTAGAAACAGCAAGTTAGGGGGAGGAGATGTAGACATACTAGGTGAGAAAAGAAGCCAAAACATTCTTTCTCTGATTGCAGACTTCCCCTCTGCAGCAGCGAAGCAGTAGGGAGGGAGATTAGTTTTATCTTTAAATCAAGTTCTAAGTTGTAGCTATTAAACAGGACAGAATATTATAATTTTTTGATTGAAATTATGTCAGATACCTAAGCATCACCAAATATGGAGTGGACAGGGCTACTGGGGTTTTCTTCCAGGGGCAGGAGAGGAACTAAGAAAAGAAATTCACAGAAAGAACATAAGGGGACAAAGAGAGACAACAAAGTTGCTTGACGGTCATAGCTCATGAGCTACATTTCTTTAAGGTATAGTTATAGATAAGGAATAGGAATGGTGGTTAGAAAATGGGAAGACTCTATAGTATAGGTGGCATCTGAGGTAATTCTGAAAAGAAAAGAGAGGGCTAACCTAGGAGAAAGGTAAGGAGACGGGTATGGGGAAATGTAACCCCAATGGCAAAACCTAGCACCAGAGGTGATTCACGGGAGTGAGTGAAATGACGCACAGAAAATCCAGAGACAGTGGGCTGAGACAAAAAGATGGAGAAGCCCAGTCTTCAGGGTGTGAGCAGAGGAAGATCAAATCCTTGAGGATGACAGAAAAGGAACACGCCTAGAGGTCCAATGCAACTCATGCGTGACTGGGTTATGAAAGCTAAGGGTGCATGCAGAGTGTTTAGTTTTGCAAGGGCGTGCTGGAGATCACGGCAAGAAACAGATTGCTTGGGGCTGGGAGTGGGAACGGGGAGAGACTGAAAATAGGCAGGAGGGTTCTTTCTAGGGTGATGGAAGTATTCTAAAACTGAGTCGTGGGAATGGTCACACAACTCTGTGAATTTACTAAAATCGTTGAGTTGTACACTAATGTGAGTGCATTTTATGGTATGTAAATTTTACCTCAATAAGGTTACTTTTTTTTTTTTTAAAACAAAGGTAGAAATAAAGAGAGAAAGAGGGCAACAAAGAACAAGAAGGAAAGCTAGAGGGGGAAAAAAGAGAAAGAGAGGCGGTAAATCAAGGCCTGCAAATGCCTTTCGTGATGTCATCATGCCCAGTCCTTGGGAAGCATCAGCCTCATTGTGGTGGGCAGAAGTGTGAAGAGAGGGTGAGGAATGGAAACAGCTAAAATCAGCTACTCTTTCAATAATTCAGAACGAAAGAGATGGGACTGTGGTTAGAGATGGGTGGCAGGTCGATAGAGAGTCAATGAGGGATATTTTTAAGTTGGAAAATTCTTGAGCATGTTTATAGACTGAGGGGAAGAATTTAAAACATAGGAAACAAAAGGTACATTTTACTAGTGGAGAGAATCTTCCCGGAGTGAACTTGCATGGTAATGACTCTGCCTCAGCCATAATCACATGAGCAAAATTCAAAGTATCAATATATCTTAAAAAGGAAAGAGCAATGATGATTCGCCACTATTCAATGACTAAAAGAGAAAAGGTGAACTCTGGGGTGGAGACATTTTCTGGAGCATTTCAGCTGGTCTCTATGGCTCTTTATTAGTGACTCCAGAGGGTCACAGAGCATGAGATGCTCAGCATGTCCTGTCTCTCCTTTTTATTTTTATTTTTGTGAGGTAAATTAACTTAGAAACCATGGTTTCACCCATTTTCAGGAGCTCTAGAACCCACCCCATTTCCTACTCAGACAGCAGACTCAAATTAAACATTCTAAGCACTGAGATACGTTGAGGAACACTAGTAACTAAACATGATATTATTACAGTACTCCAGAGAATTCCCTTATCCTCCAACTATTTAAACCACAATTCCAGCACAACAAGTTCTAGGTAGGTAATAACAGCAAACCCTAAGTACTTAATGTGTACCAGGCAAGATTCTAGGTGCTTTATAAACACATGTAATGTCACAAAGAAGAAACTGTCACCATCCCCATTTTACAGATGAGGTAACTAACGTAGAGAAGAGTTAACCACGCCCAGTTTCACACAGGTGGCCTTGCCTGAGTCTGGTATTACTAAATCAATCCCTAGTTGTGATGATTCTGCCTAATCTATTCTTCATTTACCCTAAGACACAGGTAGAATGTGGTTCTCTGAAGCTTTGTGTCTCTGTTCAAAGCTCAGCTAGACATATACACAAGGTGAGGTGATAGGTTCAGACTCTAGGGCAGTGGTTCTCAACCAGGGGACATGTGTCCATGTCTGAGGAGGTTTTCGGTTGCCACAGCTATGCAGTGGAGGGGTGTGGGTGTTCCACGGGCATCTAGAGAATGGAGGCTGGGGGGCGGAGGCCACTACAATTCAACAGTGCAAAGGACAATTCCCCACAATAGACAATTATCCAACCCTGAATGTCAATCATGTCGGAATAAGAAGCCTGACTTTAGAGAAATTTGGCATCAGAAGACCCTGAAACCAGCTTCTGTCCAGTCTGGCTACTTACTGTTCACAACTTTACAGAATAAAGGTCACACTTCAACCTGCTCTCATTCAACCATGAGCCTTGTGGGAAAACAGAATAAAAGACCATGGTGACGCACCTACTTTTTCAAACTAAGTTTTTGTTATGAAAAACCCCAATCACATACAAAGTAAATGTTATAGGATAATGAACACTCATATACCCACCAGCAACTACAACAAATACCAATAATCTGCCATTCTTGTTTTTTTTATAGCTCCACTCACCCCACTTCCCACCTGGTTATTATTTTTGTAGTTATTTAAGGTATAATTTGCATACATGAAAATCGCCGTGTAATTTTTAATATGGAATTTTGAAGAATTATTTTTATTGTAAAATAAAACAAAGATCTTTCTGATGTAAGTAAAACATGAATACAGAGACAAATATATGTCTTCATGAATTACTGGATGGCAAATTCCCCTGTATTGTGGCCTCATTTTAAAAGTATCTGCCCTCGGGCTTCCCTGGTGGCGCAGTGGTTGAGAATCTGCCTGCAAATGCAGGGGACACGGGTTCGAGCCCTGGTCTGGGAAGATCCCACATGCCACGGAGCAACTAGGCCCGTGAGCCACAACTACTGAGCCTGCGCGTCTGGAGCCTGTGCTCCGCAACAAGAGAGGCCGTGATAGTGAGAGGCCCGCGCACCGCGATGAAGAGTGGCCCACGCTCGCCGCAACTAGAGAAAGCCCTCGCACAGAAACGAAGACCCAACACAGCCAAACATAAATTAATTAATTAATTTAAAAAAAAAAAAAAGTATCTGCCCTCTTCATTCTCTCTCACATACTCCACCAGAAAGAGCTTCCTTGACATCTAACTTCTAAGTCAGTGTTTTTCAAACTTTAGGTTGTGTCCCATTTAGAGGGCTATGAATAGGGTTCTTTAAAAAATTTGTTTGTGTGTTTGTTACGGGAGCAAATGAGAGAACAGACTAGACTAGACTAGAATTGAACAGAACAGAAATGATCAAAATGTACTGAATTTAAATAAGGGTTAGGACTAGTTTCCACAATGATACTATGGAAGGACAACATATGAAGCATTAAGACCTGAAATAACTAGTATTTCTTATTATGAATGGCGGTCAAAAATAGTTTAAAAACATGAGAGGCGGAATGAACACAGTATGTGTGTATATGTGTGTGTATACATATATATGGCATAAATATATATGTATGTGCATATGTGTATGTATATACACATGCAGCTGTATAACCTTGGGCAAGTTACTTGTTACTTAAACCTCTTTTGCCTTTGAATTTTGCATCTGTAAAATGGGGGTGGTAAGTGTGTACGTAATTGGTTTATTGTAAGAATTAAATATGATTGTGAGTATATGATGTGCCAGATCTTTGGTGTCAAAGATCTGAAAGTTACTGCTCTTATTTCAAAGAAATTAAATATAACTATAACTGACACCTTCACTGGAGATAAATCAAAGACTTAAATAAAGTACTAACTCAAACATAGGTCTCTAACTCATTTTGAAGAGACATTAACACCTTATGGACTGCTTATATCTTTTTTTTTTTAAACACTTGTTCTGCTTGACTGTGTTTTTTCAAGTTGCTTTATCACAATGAATGGAGCGATTTTGACACCTTTAGGAAATGCTAATCATGGCTGTGAATAGTTATCTGCTTAGCATTCACACCTATTAGGGGCTGTATCTAGGTGTATAAAATATCCACTCTATCAACACAGAAGTGTAAATATAAATTGAAGCAAACTGTGATAGCAGCTTGAATTTATATCCACAGTATCAATTTCAGCTGAGGAGAAAGAGAGGAAAAGTACCCCGGGCCCCCTCCCCCACTGCAACAAACCTCTATTTGTTATCAAACAAATAAATAATGGTTCGGATGAAGCCCATAAACCACAAATTGACTGCCTGTATGGAATAGTCTGGAATGTAATGACATAACACCATAAGGAGGGGTGGAGCCTGAGAACAGGAGGGCATGTGCCCATCTTAGCCTCAGGGGCTGTCTAATGGTGCAATGAGAGGCCCAGACCTACAGAGCTTTAGATAAGATTTCCTAGTTTTCAAATGTTAGCAAGCAACTATTTAAAACCACAACGTCAAAACATTTGTGTTGACCAAACAAAACATGTCTGCAGTTTAGATACAATCCATCTTGAAACCTCTGACCAAAATGCATGCGACTGCTTACAATTCTGAAAAGCATAACTGATCACTGTTGCTCCTTGAGAAATATACAACACTGCATATTAAAAACAATATTTTTTCTAATCGGGAATACATTTCTTAAAATTTTGTTTTATCTCTCCATTGGGGGAAGCGTGACAACAAAGGAAAGGACGCATCTCCCTCAGTTTTCAGAGTAGGAGATCTCCGTTACGTGGAAAGTATTCCATTTTATTCAATGAGATGGTTCTCGTTCATCCACTAATGACCTCTGGTCTAAGAACCAAAACTTTGCAAGCAAAGTTTAGAAGGTCCCAAAGACTGTGCCCCTAATGGAGATTTCCTCAGCTCTGGGTACACAGGCTGCCTCTGGCCACAAGAAGCCTCCCTTCTCTACCTAGATGTGCCACACAGATATTAACATTTCTATGCATGCCACATGGGAAATACTAGGGAAGCATTTGTAACTACTGGCAGGAAAAGCTTGAAGACCTTAGTGAAGCCTTTGAGCTTCAGCTAAGAGCTGATATAGCTCAGTTCACACAACAGTCATCACTGTGGTTTCATTTCCCCACATAGTTTGATTTAGGAGATGGAAGTGAATTTAACCAAAAAGCTACATGCGGATTTGTAGGTGAAGGTCCAACCCTGAATACCAGTGCTGTTTCTTCAGCACCTAGAATTCTACCTGGAGGAATCCATTTATAATACATATGCTTCTGGGAATGGACTTCTAAGATTTCTGGTTTGTTCAGAACACAGATTCTGCTTATGTCCTGCTTCTCTAGACCCTCCAAATGAAGTCCCTGTGTGGACATATGAAGACACATTTCATTTTGTAGATCCTCAACAAGTTCTGTTCATTGCACCCTCACATTTCAAAATAACAAAAACAAGTCACAGTTTTCATGAACACATACACAATTTTCTTAATATCCTCATAACATGAGAACCAGGCAGACATTGTAAGTTAGTGAAAGTGCCAGGTGGGGATGGCATGGAGCTGCTGAAAAGCAGCTGTAAAAAGGGACAGCTGCTTTTCAGTTTTCGGAAATAGCTGCTAATCTGTCTTTTTATTTTTCATGCTGGCAATTCTTTTTTTAACAGGGGGCTGGCCTAACAAAACTTGCCTGTAGACATGATGTGGCCTGTAGGCCAGGAATTTGAGGTCTCTGGATATACAGTCACAGGGGAGAAAAAAATAGAACAATAACAATAACAAAAATCCTCTTAAGAGAGACGCTCTTCTTCACATAGAGATAAGCTCTGCTGTGCGCACTGTCTGCCTAGCCATTTCCGTGCACCCCACTGTATGCCCAAAGCCTACTGCAGTGCTTGGCCCACAGCTGACACTCAAAACAATATGTGTGGAATTAATGAACATCAGATTTAGGGCACTAGTTGCCACACTTGGCTACGTATCTGATCATCTGGGGGAGCTAGGCAGAAACGCTGATCCCCTGGTCCCACTGCACCATAAATTCCAGGCACCAGGCCCAGAACTGCTTGCTTTTTTTTTTTTTTTTCTTTTTAACTTCCCAAAGTAATTCTGCTGCAGGGTCATTGATGCATACAGGAACCACTGGCTAGGGCTCAGTGAGCCTCCAAATTCTAGTCCTAGCTGCCGGTGACAAGACTGAAAGGCATCTTCACCTCTGTGGCTATTGTTAACATTTTAAACTTGGTTTGTTTCCCCTGAATATCCCCCTTTCGCTAGCTCTGTGATTCCCTGATACAGGGAAGGAGGAGGAAGAAGGGAAAGTTAAAGTTGTTCTCCCAACTAATTGCTTCCAAAAGCACAAGTTGTTTCCAAGAAAACACTGAGAAGATTCAACGAAGGCCTCAGCTGGAAACACTCGAACAGAGAAGGAAGATACTTCCCATTTATGGAGGTCTGGAAGTCTACAGGGGGTGACTAGACTCAAGAGGGGGGAACCCAGAGCTCTCAGGGAGATGAACTTGGGAAAGATGCCAAGAAACAGGAGTTGGGATAGGCAGCCTGACCGGAAGAGACAATGGAGAGAGACAACCTCAATGGATGAATGACCTATGATCCATCCTTCCAAGTCTTGGTCATTACCACTCAATTTCCAAGGCACAGGCTCTGTGACGCCTCTGAGAAATATAACAGGACACCTGGGGAGGCAGAATGAGGGTTTGCCATTAAAAAAAAAACACACACACTGAAGTTGAGTTACAGAAATATGGGAAGTGGACTTCTTTGTGCCATCTGAACCTGGGTTGGCGGGGGTCACGATTCCAACCCTTAACACCTCTTACATAAACTTGGGGGTGATACTTAGTTGAAAGGATTTTGTGCAGATTAATTAGTAACCCTTTGTGAAACACTTTGGTGCAATAAGAATGTTCCTTATTTTGGTTACATGATCTACTAATTTTGCAGTTGGAAAGCAGAGTGATTAAGGTTTTATCACAAGCTATGAAAGCCGAGAATGCTGAACTTCTGTGAAAATTCTCTCCCCGTCTATTCCTCTGAGCCCAATTATCTGTCCGGCCAGACATCTATTATTTTATTTAGCAAAACTGATGCTTTGAAACACATTTTGAAGGAACAACAAAAAAGGTAGATTCTGGTGTATTGCAATAAAGACCTTCGTGTTTAATGTTCATTTTGGAGATGCTCTATTTTATTGGAGCACGTATATTTGAATAGATAATGTTTACTGGCATTTGGGCATGTTGAAAACTTACATATTCTATGACATAAGGACCCAAAGGATGTGTGGATATTCGGGTCCTTGGGAGGTGGTGTGTTTTTTGGGAGATGTGCTTCCCTGAAGCAGGAATGGAGGAAAAAAAAAAAAAATCAAAAACAAAGCTGCTGGCTCAACAGAGACTAGTTACTAAAAGACAGGAAATGGCTGAAGATTTGCAGCCGCAACCCAAACTCTCTCAGCCAGGTTCAAGGTTGTTACTTAGTTCAGGTGTAAATAGTACAGCCATGGCAATTATGCTGAGTTGCCACCCATTCTGATCCGGCAATACCACACTCTTCCTAATATTTTGATTACCACCCTCGGTACACTAAAAAAATAGTTTAGTGGATGTTTTCACATTATACAGATTTTTTCACTTTATAAATGATCTTTTCTAATGTTTTAAAATGAAAGCTGCCCATTAATTTCAATGTGCACTAAGATACTTTCCTCTCAACAGAGGGTCTCCCATGGACATGGGCCTGACATAAAAGAACACACACCTAGCACAGGACGGATGATGACAATGAGATCCTACTATTTAATGTGTCCTTTGCGGCAGGATTGATTGTCACTTTGAAATTTCAGGATTCGATTTATTCCAAGTATTTAGTACCGAATAGTGGTGCTGAGAAATGTTTCTAAGTATTAACAGTCAAATACTGGTAGTGATTCCTGTCATTTATTGACTATCTTGTGCCTGGCACTGAGCTTATTTAATCCTCCCAACAGCCCTCTGAGGGAAAGGCTTTGACTATTCCCACTCAGAGAGAAGGAAACTAAGGCTTAAGGGAGTGAAGTAATATGTCTATCATCACCCAGCTACTGAAAAGTAGTTTGGAGTCCACTCCAGTGGAATCTTAGGACTACGCTGCTATATTTCTGCTTCCTAAAATATCCATGTGTGTCTTTCATCAGTTTAAAACATCCTTTCCTTCTGGGATAGAACAACAACAAAATAATAATTTAATATACTGTCCTCCAGGCAGTCCCTACATAGATATTCCCACCATGAAATTCTGGTGCTGCTTTTTTGTTAGGTACTGTATCACTTCTCATTTTTACATTTGAGTTCACTGACATGCTTGTACTTTCCTAGCTCCTTTGAGAGTCTGAGGAGGGGACGGAGAGGGTGGGTGAAGAACTAAGACAGGAAAGGAGTAGGAAAAAAGGAACATGTAGGCACAGTGCAGTCTAAATAATCAAGGCTTAACTCCCCACTTCCACATTGTATTTGTTCAGAAAGTAGGCTCTGTTTGCTCTAAGAAGTGACAGAATGACCTGGCAGAGAGCCTTCTAGAACCGCACACATAAAATCCAGCCCAGCATGACCTGTCTTGTAAGCATGTTCTGTTAGGGAAGCTCGTCTTCTACAAGGTTACCACTCCAGGGGATGAAGTTTCTAAGAACTAGGGAAGTGCACGGCTAGCAAAACACTTCTCTCTCTGAGGGCTGGCAGCCATCCATGCTCAAAGAAGTAGATACTTGAAATAGAAAGCCAGCTCTCTGAGCATCGTAATTCCTCTCTGGTTTCTATTTCTGCTTATACTTTTTTTCTGAGATTTTTTTCAGCGATTCCCCTCATCGGTTCTTCAGTAAAAGGGGTAGGGTAATATGGAAAAGTATGGATAGACAAATAATAAGGAACAGTTTTAGATCCTCAGGTTTGGGGGATTTCCCTTCATGTAGTGCTTAACAGTTAATATATCTACCCTTAAAGCAATAAGTTTATATGAACATTGATTAGATTATAAATGATATATCATTCTGGCTTCGGCAGTTAGTATATGTTTCCTGTATTGTTATTTGCTTTATGCACATCCTGTTTCTCCAAGCAGATGCTCACTGAAGTTTGCTGAGCATTTACTACATGCCATGTTCTACAGACAGTGTTTTACATGGATTATCTCATTTAAACTTCAAACAAAAAGATAAGGTAGGCATTACTCTTACACTAAGGAATTTGAGTTTGAGCGATTAAGCAATTTGCACTTGGCTAATTAGTGACGTAGCTGGTAGACAATCCCCAGAGTTCTCTCCCTCTATTCTCACTCCTCTACACCACCTCCTACCTGTCCAAGACTTTCTTCTGGTTCTCTCTATCCAAACTACATAATTAATCCCTAAGCCAACAAGTATACAAAGAATAAATGACACTGCCAAGTGGTCTCACTGAATCAAGCAATATTAATTAAGCATCTATTTTATATGTGTATATACATATACACACACACATACAGATGGGTAGTATATTTTAGTTACATGTTCGCAATCATAACAGATCATTCTGTAGGCTACTTTTTTCCACTCAAAATATTCTAAACTTTTGGTTTTAATTTAATAAGTAATACAAATTCATTGTATAAAATATAAAAAGTGAAAAAGAAGAATATCAAACATTACCAAAAATCTCATAATCTAGATAAAACCATTGACAGAAATTTAAAAGTTAGAGAATATCAAGCGTTGGTGAGTCAGTGAAACAAAAAGAACTCTTATACCCTGATTGTTGGAGTGTATTTTCATGCTAACTACCATGGATGACAACGGGCCATCATTTGGTAAAAGTGAAGGCACAGAAGTTCGTCTTCTGGGTATACACACTAGAGACACTCTTGCACGTGTATGTACACTTTTCAAGATGTACAAAAATGATCCTAGCAGCACTATGGCTATGGGTAGTAGCAAAAACATAAAACAAACCAACATCCTTCAACAAGTACTGGATAAATGAACTGTGGTAGATTCAGTCAGTGGAATACTACAGAGCAGAGAGAATTAATGAAGTATACTTTTACACATCCACATAATCAAATCTCAACAACATACTGAATGAAAAGGCACACTGCAGAAGAATAGAGTAGAATCCCATTTATGTGACTTTCAAAAAAATACAAAACTTAACAGCTGTACAGAGGTACATGAATACATAATAAAAACTAAAACAAAAAGCAAGCAAATGATAAATGTAAAATTCAAACGGTGCCAACCTCTAGGGTAAGGAGAGAGACTGGGATAGAAAGGAACATAAAATAGCCTTCAAAGACACTGATAATGCTCTCTTTCGTAGTTGTGCAGAGGGCTCATGAGACTTTATTGTTCCTTATAAATTATGTACATGCGGCATATACACTTTTCTATGAATGAAATGTTTCACTATAAAAGCAAATACTACAGTTTTTTTCCGAAACACTATAAAGATGGAGACTAGAACAAAAAGTGCAGGTAGAATATGATGGCAAATTGCTTTTACTTTGCGTGTCAACTCACTGTTTGGTTATAGCTTTCTCTAAAATTATGTTAAGAAGGGTGCTCAGACCAAAAATGAGTTCACCTGGAAGGAATGCCATGACTGACTGCCAGCGTCTACCGTGGGTTCAAGAGGAAGCCACCAAGAGTTTAGTGCAATGGCCATGGGTTTGTGGTGCATGATGTAAGTTAGAATTAAGGCTGTATTTGTAGCACATTCCAGCCTTCTCTAGGGTGAGGAGGGGTTGATGAAACACTACAATGTATGAATTTCCTTCTATAAATATGAGGAACCACCAAGGTCTTGGAATAAAGATGTATTTAAGGAAGTGACTTTGGAATTCCCTGGCAGTCCAGTGGTTAGGACTTGGCAGCACCTTCACTGCCGGGGCCCAGGTTCAATCCCTCCCTGGTTGGTGAACTAAGATCCTACAAGCTGCGAGGTGCAGCCAAAAATGGATGAATGAATGAATGAATGAATAAATAAATAAGTGATACAGGGAAATTAACCTGGTAGCAACTTGCAAAATTATAATAAGATAAATCAGACCATTGAAACAGTGGATTACTACGAGGGAGAGTTTTTGAAATCCATATGTCTTTGATCTACCCAAGACAAATCTGAGGCTTGAGAATGTATATATTTGAAAAAGTTCTTAATGTAATTCTGATCCACTCAGCTATGTGAGAATCACTAAGTAAATTATCATTAATTATTCTACTAAAATGCACTAAGTAGTATTAGATAATATGATGAATCTGAAACAATGACTGTTCCAGTTTGATGTGACTCAACAGTAACCACACAGTCTTGATTGACTGTAGCTAGCAGTGTAAATGTGTCAGTTCATACATACTGTTTAAATAGTGTGCAGAAAAATCGTTAATTCTATTTCTTTCTTTCTACTTCTACAACTGTAAAAGTTATCTTATAGCTTTATATTTCCTTTATAAAATAAAAAGTACTCGTTAAAAGAATACAGTTTCAATGCTACCCAAGATGACTTAACAGTAAAAAACAGTGTGTTAAGTTTCGTAGTATTCAACAGGCAGAAGACACGTGGGAAACTGGGATACAGTCTTCAAGATAAAAGAGAACACGTGGGCATTTAAGAAGACAATGTTATCAGAGAAAAGGCTTAAAACCAGCACAAAATTTATTGCTTGGGAACAATAAACTCTGGTGGTAACACATCTTCTGAGAACACTTCAAAAATGATGTAGTCAAGCTAAGACTTTGGGGATTTAATGCTCCTGGCAAAGAGTTGGTTATGACACTTATTGTTTTTCTACAAAAAGTAGTTAAATTGAAAACACTCTGAGATCCAAAATGGAGAAAGATAAAAAATTCATTCACAGGAAATATGAATTAATATGAATAAGCTAAAATATTTTCCAGGTCTAATGATATACATTAATTTAGTAGAAGGTCACAAGTACTACACATTAGATCTTCAATACTGTTATCTTATTTTACCTGGAAGATATTCTTAACATTGATATGTTATGCACAGATATTAAATTTTATTTCTATCCCCCCAAAAAAACCAGAGGGACACTTCATTATAGCAACTGCACAAGCACAGGCGATATATAGTCAAACCTGTGTGTGGACCATGGTTAGCAAAGACCTGACAGCCCCACTTTTCCAATCAGAAGACCACAGAAATGCCAAGGTTGGGCAGAACAACTGAGACAATATGGGAAACGTAACTGGACAGAGCAGCGATGTGGTGATCATCTAACCAAGACCTCAAATTAAGTCTTTCCAGTGGAAAGGAAGGTCAAGTACAAAGACAGCTCCAAGAACACGAAAGAACATTATTACTTCTTTGCAAATGGTTTTTCATCATATTTGACTGGCAAGTTCAAGCTAAACTTTCAATTTGCAATGGTGGAGTTTGTAGAGTCATTGAGGATAAATTAATCAGAAACTCCAGGAATGCAAGAGTCAGAAAGAACACAAACTGTTTTTTCTGTATTGATCGCAGACCACAAGGTAGGAAACAAATTGGAGGAACTGACATGGTAGGTCAGGCTGGCATTGAAAGGGAAAAGGCATTATTAGAATTTCTTCTCGATAAATTATGATATGAACTCACAACCTTAAGATCTAACAATGTACTTTGACCAGTTCAAGAGTATAACTTCGCTGACTTTGAGAAACTTTGAAATTTAAAGGAGGCTTTATCCATTTTCAGATCATCTTGCTGAACACTGAACATATGTCTAAATGTTTTGCTTTTAATATAGTATTTGCAATATAGTTTTTTAGCATTTGCACTAAAAGTTATTTAATGATGGATAGACATTGTCATTTTATCTAAGAACAGCTATTTGTAAGTCCATAACAAATCTTCTAAAATTGAGAGCGTGAAGATAGACAATCTTCTACTCTAAAATAAAGAACGTATAAGGGCTTTTAGAAAGATATGGCTTAAACCATCCCCTTCGGAATCCCTTGGGATGCTTATTTTAAAAAGCAATTATACAGCCAGCTTCCCACTCTTGGATTAACTAAGGAGGACACCAATGTGAGATCAAGGAATGTACGCTTTATACATATAGCCTAGGTGATTCTCTGGTATAATGAGGTTGAGAAATAACGGAAAAGTCTTTAAAAACAATTATAAGGTAAAGAACAAGCAATCTTAAAAAAACCTGACATAATTCTAAAACACCATATACAATATGACAAAAGTTCCAGGAGACACTGTTGAGGTGCTTGCCCTGCAGAGCTATTGTTTCAAACACCCACTAGTTAACTCACAGCAATTAGTGGCTATGACCCCAAACTAAAATTAGAATGTCTATTATTTGCTTTAAAATTTTCTAAATAGAAATCTATCCTAAACATTTCTCTAATCTCTGATGGGCTGTCAATTTAGACTTTTCAGTTTTGTCAAAATAATTTTCTGAAGGTACATATGCTATTTGACCAGCCCCATCCTCAATTAGGGCTTTGTGAAAACCATCCTCTTGGAATCCACTCAACCCTCCATAATATTTTAATAACTCAAAATCCATTTGGTATCAGTTTTACCAGATTCAAAGGCCACCACCACGCCTGAAGTGGCCATAAAACTCCACCTGTCTATTCACAGGCATCAGTGTAATTATTTTATTTATAATTCACAGACATGGTAGCTTCATTAATTTAGGCTATAAATTCATTATGATCAAGGGAAAGACCTTTTATTTAAATTGCATTTCAAGGTTAAGTTCTTGATTTTTCTTTTGTTCTGACAAAACATATAGAATCTTTAAATATGAAACTCATTGTTTAGGGATACCCAGATATTCAGTGATATAAAGCAAATAATATAAATTTGTTGTGTGATTTGCTACCAGAAAAAAAACCCTGATAATCAAAAACAAACAAAAAATGAACCATTTAAATCACAACATCAATAAAGCTGTCTTGATTATGATAGCCTGCACCGTATGTACCATACTCAGGAGATAAGGGACCGAGTTGAGAACTGGGTGCAATCTTTGCTCTTAACCACTCAAATGCACCATCTCTTAGTAACTTTTTAAAGTTCATCTTGATTTGCTTTCATTTCTTGATAATTTAAGCAATCAGTCAACAACTATCTACATTCACAGGCATCCAAAATAATTTTAAAATTTCCATTTATTCTGTTTTATTTCATTTTATTTGTTTAAATTTTCTTGATTTAGTAAATTTATTTTCTTTTATTACTTCTCCTCTCCACTTTACTCTTTTTCCCTATCCACACTCATAACTGTCATTCCCATCTCACTTCCTCCAGGTTAATAAGCCAATAGCACAGGTATTCTTCCATAGTTTCCCTCATATTTATTAATTTAATTTTATTTAAACATACATGTATACATTCATACATACATATTCATTCACACATGTATATTTACATGAAGTGTCATTGATTTTTAAAGTTTATATTGTTTTTTCTGCAACTTGCTATTCTTAGTAGCACCTGATGAAAATTTCTCCAAGTCAATGGCATAACTCTCACACACCATTTTTTTTTTTTAATTTATTTATTTATTTATCTTTGGGTGTGTTGGGTCCTCGTTTCTGTGCGAGGGCTTTCTCTAGTTGCAGCGAGCGGGGGCCACTCTTCATCGCGGTGCGTGGGCCTCTCACTGTCGCGGGCTCTCTTGTTGCGGAGCACAGGCTCCAGACGCGCAGGCTCAGTAGTTGTGGCTCACAGGCCTAGTAGCTCCGTGGCATGTGGGATCTTCCCAGACCAGGGCTCGAACCGGTGTCCCCTGCACTGGCAGGCAGACTCTCAACCACTGCGCCACCAGGGAAGCCCCAACACACACCATTTTTAATAGTCATATAATATACGAGCAGATGTATATGTGTTCAACCCTTTCCAACGCTTTGATAGCTCTCATGTAACACACACACATGCACTTTGATGTATATTAAATAGATTACCAGAAATGAAAATATATGTAAAATGTAATTTAAAAAATTTTAAGACAACACCAGATTGCTTTTCTAAAGGTGTGAAAAAATTTGTATTTCTACCAGGAAAGCAAATGTCATCACTTTTTCACTTTTGCTCTGTCATGAATGTGAGCATCTGTTTATATATTTGCTAGCTCCTTGGTTTTACTTTTCCATGAACTGCTAGTTTGTTTCTTTGTTCGTTTTTCTATTGAACTATCCATATAGACATATAATTTACAAATGTCAAATTGTAAGAACTCTTTGTATATTATGGATATTAACCCTTTGCACCTGTCATCTACTTTGGAAATTTTCCTCAACATATATTTTCCACTGATTTTCTTTATGCTGATATTTTTTATCTAATTAATTTATATTAAGTTTCACATAGAAAATATGTCTGTATTTTTTTTCTGGGTTGCTATATTTGATTAAGAATTGTTTTCTCATCACTAAATTAAATATGTAGCCTCTTAAATGTCCTTCTACAATTTTATTTTGTTCATATTTAACTCTTTAATCCATATATAATTCATATTTATCTAGTTATCTATCACTCACAGACACACACACACACACACACACACACACGGTAAGGTAAGGGGGCCTCCTTAATTTTACTCCAGATTGATAGTCATTTGTGCCAGTACTACTTCTTAAATGAAGCATCCATTTACCATTACACTGAAATGCTAACTTTGGTATATATTAAATTCCTATAAATACTACTATCTATTTCTGATTCTATATGCTAGTCCACCAATTGATTTGTCTATTTCTTATGTCAAATCATGTTGATTTGGTAATAACATGTTTTTGGAAATAATGGTGATCAACGGCATCTTTGTCTATTTCTTAATTTAATATTAGTGGTTGGCAATTTAGATGAATACATGTGGCTTTGACAATTTTTGGTACACAGCCTTTCTCGTATCTAAATATTTTCTGTTTTTATTCTGTCTACGTTTTAAATGAGGAGTGGCAACTGGACCTTATCAGATTACTATGGTCATATGATTTTTCCAAAATAACTTGTTGTCTCTGATGACACAGTAAAATATTCTTACTTTCCTGGAATAAACCTTTCTTGGTCAGAATTATTATCCTCTTTATACACTGCTGAATTCCAATTATTGGTATTTTAGTTAGAATTTTTACATTTAAGTTAGAATTAGTTTTCCTAAAATCACATGTATTTTGGTCACTTCCTTTTAATATACCATAACAGCTTTTGACACTGAAATTATGTAGGACTCATAATATGAATTGCTGAGTTTTCCATATTTTTCTCAGGCAGTTGCTTGGGACAGACAACAGTATACATTTTCAGTCTTGCCCCAAGGATATGGTAACTCTTCCACTCATTGACATAATATAGTTTCAAGGGACCTAGACAACGTGGACCTTCTGCAGAACATGGTATTATGCCAATAACATCATGTTAATCAGACCAAATAAGCAAGATACGTCAAGGATGTTAAAAACCCTGCACAGGGAGATCAGCTTGGTGCTTGGTGACCACCTAGAGGGGTGGGATAGGGAGGGTGGGAGGGAGACACAAGAGGGAGGGGATATGGGGATATATGTATATGTATAGCTGATTCACTTTGTTATACAGCAGAAACTATCACACCATTGTAAAGCAATTATACGCCAATAAAGATGTTTAAAAAAACCCCAAAAAACCTGATAAAATACATGTGTTCCAGAAGGTGGGAGGAAAACCCTACCAACATCCAGGGGTCTTACTCATAGCCGAACTTTTTAATTTTTTTAATTTTTTTAATTTTATGGCCCCATGATCTGGGGCACGTGAGGACATTTTCACCAAACTGAAGGACAAATTACTGTATGTCAAACCTCCCACCACCAGTTTGGCCTCTTTGCTTATGAATACTTCTCTGACCTGTTCACCATGTGATGCAAAGGTTATGAATACTTCTCTGACCTGTTCACCATGTGATGCAAAGGTTACCAATGTTGAGCGGGCCCAGAGCAAGAAAAGATTCCACACCAGACCAAGGTAGTAGCACAAATGGCCCTTCTCCTAGGGCCATATGACCCGGCAGATGCTATGGGTTTAGAGGTATCAGTGGTGGGTAAACACACTGTAAAATTTCTGGCAAGTCCCAATAAGAGAATCACAGCATATCCCCTCAGGGTCCTGGAGCAAGTACATGCCATATGCGGTGAAGAATTATACAACACTTGAAAAAGTCCCAGGAATGCCACTGAGCCCTGGTAAAGAGAGATGCCTGACATTATATGGGACATTATATAACCACTGCAACACAACTGACCATCACAACCTGGGTTCAGTCAAACCCACCAAATCATATGGTCATGCAGGCACATCAGAAATCCATCATAACATGGAAATGGCATTTCTGGGATCAGGCATGAGCAGGGACAGACCAGCCTGTTGTGTATGTGGGTGCAAATCAAACATAAACCACTGCACCACATCTTCAATCAGAGATGACCCCAAAAGACAGCAGTGAAGGAAAACCTTCACAATGGGCAGAACATCCATTTTCTGTTAAAAGAGAAAGAAGTACCCCAAGGTAAGAATACATGGACTGACAGGCAGTGGTAAATAGTTTGGCTATGTTGGTCAGGAGCCTAAAATAATAAAGAATTATAGACCATGGACAGGGTAACCTGGGGAACAGTCACGTGAACAGAAATAGGACTGGGACCAAAATGTGAACACCTTACAAGTTAACACACGGCAGAGAGTCACCAAACACCCAAGTCAGGCAGAAGAGCTCGCCAGATGGTATCAGCCACTTTTGTCACCATCTACCATAGAGATGGTGTATGAATGGAATGGCAGCACATATAGAGGCTGTGGATGGGCCCAAAAGCATGGTCTCCCCACTCACCAGAGCTAGGCCAACCTGCCATCAAGAGGCCAGTGCTGAGGCCCCAGAATGGTACTATCCCGCAAGCAATCAACAAGCAAATTGGCAATGGGTTGATTATATCAAACTCCTTCCATACTGGAAGGTGCAGTAATTCATCTTGACGGAAACTGATCTATATTTTAGATATAGGTTTGCCTTTTCTGCCCATGTGTCCAGGCTAGCACCACTATACAAGGGCTTACCGGGTGTCTAAATCATCCATATGAGTTCACATATAACACCACCTCAGATCAAAAAAAACTACTCTGCAGCCATGGAGATGCCAGAGGGCGCAAAGGTACACAGACCACTTGTCTTAACATTCCACAATACCAAGAAGCTGTCAGCCTGATAAATATAAAGGCCACTTTTTAAAACAGATTTTATATTTTAGAGCAGTTTTAAGTTCACAGCAAAACTGAGTGGAAAATACATGTATTTCCAGTAGACTCCCCACCTCCACACACACACAGCCCCCTCCACTATCAAGCTCCTACATCAGAGGGGTACATTTGTTACAACTGATGAACTTACATTGACACATTATTATCACCCAAAGTCCACGGTTTACCTTAGGGTTCACTCTTTGTGATGTACCTTGTATGGGTTTTGGCAAAGGTTTAATAACATGTATCTACCATTAAAGTATCATAAAGAGTAGTTTCACTGCCCTAAAAAAGTCATCTGTGCTCCACCTACTCATCCCTCTCTTCCCCTTAACCCCTGGCAAATACTGATCTTTTTATTGTTTCCGTAGTTTTGACTTTTCCAGAATGTCATACAGTTGGAATCACACAGCATATAACATTTTCAGATTGGCACATTTGACTTAGTAATATGCATTTAAAGTTCCTCCATATCTTTTTATAACTTGATAGCTCATTTCTTTTTAGATGCTGAATAATATTCTACTACCTATATGTTTCATACTTAATTTATTCATTCATCTACTAAAGGATATCTTAGTTGCCTCAGTGTTTCGGCAATTATTAATAAGCTGCCATAAACATCCATGTACAGGGTTTTGCATGGACATAAGTTTTCAAATCCTTTGGGTAAAGACCAAGGAACATGTTGCTAGATCATATGCTAAGAGAATGTTTCATTTGTAATAAACTGTCAATCTACCTTACAAGTGACTACTACATTTTTCATTCCCACCAGGAACAAATGAGACTACTGTCATTCCACATCCTCACCAGTATTTGGTATTGTCAGTGTTCTGGATTTTGGTCATCCTAATAGGTATGTAGTGGTATCTCATTGTTGTTTTCTTTTGCATTTCCCTGATGACATATCATGTGGAACGTCTTTTCATATATTTATTTGCCATCTGTATATCTTCCTTGGTGAGGTCTCTGTTAAGATCTTTGATTCATTTTTTTAATCAGGTTGTTTGTTTTCTTATTGCTGAATTTTAAGAGTTCTTTGTATATTTTGGATAACGGTTGTTTATCAGAAATATCTTTCATAAATATTTTTTCCAAGTCAGTGGCTTATCTTCTGTCTTGAGTATGTTTTTATGTGCTTACTGGACATCTGTATATCTTCTTTAGAGAAATGTCTATTCAAATCCTTTGCCCATTTTTAAAATTGGGTTCTTTATCTTTTTATTGTTGCCTTGTAAAAGTTATTTACTCATTCTGGATACAAGTCTCTTACCAGGTACATGACTTAAAATATTTTACCCCTTTCTATTGGTTGTCTTTTCCCTTTTTTAATGGTATACTTTTAAAGCACAAATGTTGTGCTTTTGACAAAGTCCAACTTGTCTTTTTTTTTTGACACTTAGATAACATATCTAAGAAACCACTGCCTAACCCAAAGTCATGGAGATTTATACTTTTCTTCTAAGATTTTTATAGTCTTAGCTCTTATAGGTAGGCCTATCCCTATTTTGAAATAACTTGGCCTATAGTATGAGGTAGTGGTCTAACCTTTTTTGCATATGGATACCCAGTTGTCTCAGCACAGTAATGGCATTTTGAAGGTACAGTGAGGGATCAGCTTGTAGAGGATTCCCTGCAAGAATGAGGTATCCTTCTCCAGTACACAGAATATGCCCTAAATCAATGACCATTTTATGGTGCTGTGTCCCTAATAAGTAGAATACATACATTTAGGAACCAAGGAATAGAAGTAGAAGTGGCCTCACTTGTGACTCTCACTGACCCACATCAAAAATTTCTCCTTTACATTTTCTGAAACTCTGATAATTTAAGAATCTTTGTTTCCAGAAAGGGAACATTTCCACTAGAGGACATATCCAGGGTCCCACTGAACTTGAAGTTATAGTTTGCACCTTGTCACTTCAGGGTCCTCATGCTAGAAGATAAACAATAAACAAAGAAAGAGGAAAAAGGAAATACCAGCCAAAGAGAATCTAGAATGGATAGTAAAGTAGAAAAACAATAACTGTCTCCACAAACACTTATTTACAGTATTTTAAATATATTATCTGTATAATGATATACAGATTTTGCACTTGGAGACCAAATGCAGAGGTAAATAATGTATCTTGTCCTATTGGCTGTCCCCTAATAGGACAAAACATTTTGGTAAGTTTCTCCAAAAAATAAGACCAACAAGAATCTTGGAGAAGCTGTTTCCAAAACCTATTATACAAAGCAAGTGGATGTGCTCGACATAAGGGGTGGACTGTAGTGGTCCCTTCAGAATGAGGCATTCATGACCTCAACTACTGGAAATACAGGTGACTGAGTCGTACAGGAGCTAAAGAGATTCAGCTAAGGAGAATCACCTCACTCACAGTTGTTCCTCCCTCCTTAATGACAGCCTGCATGCAATTACTGCCTTTTGTAAGGTGGTATAAAGGCACACTCTTAGGACTCGGGGCAAAGCAACCCTCTAGGGCCATCACAGCCCAGATCTCCCCATAGGAGAGGCTTAGACTTTAATGTAACTGCATCACAATTCACCTCCTTCCTTGGTTCAATCCTCTTTCCTTTATTCTCTCACAGGGCCTGATCCTGAGAGCACTCCCAAATAAACTTCCAATATGCAGATCTCTGTCTCACAGTTGGTCTTCCAAAGCACACAATCTAAGGTACCTTACAATTTTGGGAGTAAAACTTTGCAACATTCCTCAACAACTGTGATTGACACATCCATGTATTTCTATGCCATATATTAAAAATGATGATCTGAGTCCTCCTGGTTTTTTTTTAAATCAGATATATATCACTTCAAGAGTCAAATGGAAAAAAGAACAGCATAAAGATGATTTTCATAGTCTTTGGTATGGAATCACTTGAGTTTGAGTCCTTAACCTGCTATTTAGTGTCTCTGACTTTGGATAAATTACTTAATATCTTATATATATATATACACTATTTTCTTCACCTGTAACATGGTGTTAAATAAAAGGAACTGTGCTCAGGGAGTCAGGTTAAGAACTAAATAATCTAAGGCACAAAAGGTAGTAAGCATAGAGCTAAATAAAAATTAGCTATTATTTTCATAATTAAAATTACTAGGAAAAAACTCACACAAGTGGGTTTAAGCCCCAGTTCTGACACTGTTAGAGCTTTACCAAGTTTCCTTGTCTAGCCTACACCTCAGTTTCCTTAACTGCAAAATGAAGAAAGCAGAGGAAGTTGCTAAGCTATTTTCTCCAAAAAAACCCTGTGATTCTTTAGATACAAAGACCCAAATGATCTGCATCACTGGGTTTTTTGGTATTAACAACCCCGGGGATGTTGCTGATTCCTCGGCAGCGAAAAAGAGGCACTGGCCACCCCTGCTCCTCTGGGGCCTCGTTAGAGCCTTGCTCCCCAGCAGCTCAGAGGAACCCATGTTCTCAGGGACTTCGGTGTGTGGCAGTGGCTGTGGTACCTGGTGACTTACCCAGCCTACCTCGGCGAGCAGGGAGCTCTGTCGCTGGCAGCCAATCCTGACAGAACTGAAAGGTAAACATAGGAGATTCAAACGAACAAAGACACACACAACCAACCTGGACCAAAAAAAAAAAAAAAGAAAAGAAAGAAAAGCAACACTGAGCAATATTTTAGCACTTGTGCAGAGCACAAAGGAGAAAAAGAGTAAAGGAAGAAAAAAGTCTGTCTCCTTAGAGGAAATGAAGATGCATCCATTCTAATTTTACTTCGATTTTTTTCCTTCTCTTTTAGATGGTTCCCTGATCACACTATGCAATTGCTTAATATAATAGTATAGATTGTGTGGCTCGCCAAAGTGTATTTCAGGGACCCATTACCAGACTCATGGAGACAACTGTGTCGGTTATGATGGAATTTAGCATCCAAGATACTGGGGCACTCAAATTATCCAGAAGTCCAATCGCTGAGTCCAGAACATGCATCTCCAAGGAAAGTAAGATCTTGTATCATTTACTCGAAGAGGGAAACTCAATAGGCATGTTATTTTTCCTGTCACCCACATGGACCAGATGACTGTAAATCATGCCAGTACACAGTGTCAGCACCACCTAGGCTCTGAAGCCAGACAACCCTGGGTACAAATCCCAGCAGTGACCTCAATGGCCAGCTACCATCAGTTCTTCCTCTAGAACAGGAATAACAGTGGCACCTACCTCTTGAGGACTAGATGAGTTAATACCTATAGAGCACTGAACACAGTGCCTGGTAAAGGGTGATAGCCTGATAAGGGTTATTTTTTAAAAATTTAATTTATTTTTTATTTTATATTGGAGTACAGTTGATTTAAAACGTTGTGTTAGTTTCAGGTGTACAGCAAAGTGATTCATTTATACATATATATGTATCCATTCTTTTTCAGATTCTTTTCCCATATAGGTTATTACAGAATACTGAGTAGAGGTCCTTGTGCTACACAGTAGGTCCTTGTTGATTATCTATTTTATATACAGTAGTGTGTATATGTTAATCCCAAACTCCTAATTTATCCCCCCACCTTTCCCCTTTGGTAACCATAAATTCATTCCCTAAGTCTGTGAGTCTGTTTCTGTTTTGTAAATAAGTTCATTTGTATCATTTTTTAAATTAGATTCCACATATAAGTGGTATCATATGGTATCTGTCTTTCTCTGTATGATTTACTTCACTTAGTATGATAATCTCTAGGTCCATCCATGTTGCTGCAAATGGCATTACTCAGTTCTTTTTTTTTTTTTGACAAGTGGTTATTGATTTTTAAAAAATATTTATTTATTTGGCTGTGTTGGGTCTTAGTTGCGGCATGTGGGATCTTTCACTGTGGCACGCGGGCTCTTTGTTGCTGCACGCGGGCTTCTCTGCGACATGCCGACTTCTCTCTCTAGTTGTGGCGTGCAGGCTCTCTAGCTGCGGCACACGGGCTTAGTTGCCCTGCGGCATGTGGGATCTTAGTTCTCCGACCAGGGATCGAACCTGCATCCCCTGCATTGGAAGGCAGATTCTTAACCACCGGACCACCAGGGATGTCCCGTTAATTCTTTTTTATGGCTGAGTGATATTCCATTGTATATATGTACCACATCTTCTTTATCCATTCCTCTGTCGATGGACATTTAGGTTGCTTCTATGTCCTGGCTATTGTAAATAGTGCTGCAATGAACATTGGGGTGCATGTATCTTTTCAAATTATGGTTTTCTTCAGATATATGCCCAGGAGTGGGATTGCTGGATAATAGGGTAGCTCTATTTTTAGTTTTTTAAGGAACCTCCATACTGTTCTCCATAGTGGCTGTACCAATTTACATTCCCACCAACAGTGTAGGAGGGTTCCCTTTTCTCCACACCCTCTCCAGCATTTATTGTTTGTAGATTTTTTGATGATGGCCATTCTGACCGGTATGAGGTGATACCTCATTGTAGTTTTGATTTGCATTTCTCTAATAATTCGTGATGTTGAGCATCTTACATGCTTTTTGGACACCTGTATGTCTCTTTTGGAGAAATGTCTATTTAGATCTTCTGCCCACTTTTTGATTTTTTTTTTTTTTTATATTTAGCTGCATGAGCTGGTTGTATATTTTGGAGATTAATCCCTTGTCAGTCACTTCATTTGCAAATATTTTCTCCCATTCTGTGGATTGTCTTTCCACTTTGTTTATGGTTTCCTTTGCTGTGCAAAAGCTTTTAAGTTTAATTAGGTTCCATTTGTTTATTTTTATTTTCATTACTCTAGCAGGTAGATCCAAAAAGATAACTTCAGACTATACTACAGAGCTACAGTAATCAAACAGTATGGTACTGGCACAAAAACAGAAATATAGATCAATGGGGACAGGATAGAAAGCCCAGAAATAAACCCACACACCTATGGTTAATTAATCTACAACAAAGGAGGCAAAAATATACAATGGAGAAAAGACAGTCTCTTCAATAAGTGGTGCTGGGAAAACTAGACTGCTTCACATACAAGAATGAAATTAGAACATTCCATAACACCATACACAAAAATAAACTCAAAATAGATTTAAGACCTAAATGTAAGACTGGTTACTATAAAAGTCTCTGAAGAAAACATAGGCAGAACAGTCTCTGACATTAATCACAGCATTATCTTTTTTGGATCCACCCCCTTATTATGGATGATGTTATTATTGATGATAACCTCAAGAGAAGTCAAGATATTTTTTATACATGCCTCCAATGTCTTACTTTTGTATAAATGCCTTATAATTTTTAATTTTACATATGAAATAAATTATATAATGAAATTTATATCTATTTACACATGTACACATTTATGTGTATACATGAATGCAAACACAAATTTATAGAAATTTAGAAATAATCTATCAATGCCTCCCATCTCCAGGCTATCACCCCAGGAAGAACTACCCTAATCTCTTAACAGGATTATCGAAATCGACATTTAACTAGTCTGCTTCTACTCTTGCTCTCTTCCTTTTCATTCCCCTTTCAGTAGCCAAAGTTTAAAACCCAAATCAGCACTTAGCCCCTGGTTTCAAACTCTCCAATGGCTTCCCACTGTCCATGGAATAAAATCCAGACTCCTGACCATGGGCCACAAGGACCTCCACCTCTGGTCCCTTGTCTCTCCCTCTAACCTCCTCTTCTTTCATGCTCAGGCTCCTGCACTACACTCCAGCCACTGTGGCCTTCTTCCTGTTCTTCAAATAAATCACATTTATTCCCTCCTCAGGGTACCTGCACTTGCTAAAGTTGGTCTGCTAATCTTCCTTCTACCCCAGACTGGCTTTTCTTCTCATGTTTCTGGTCTCCACTCAGGAGAAGCCTCCTTCCAGAAGGGTCCTCCATCCCTCACCTCCTCCATTACAAAACCTTGTTGCATCATCCTCATAACCATTATCACTCCCTGGTTTATGATGTTCATTTATTTTTACATTTATTGTTCATCTCCTTTCCTTTCACATGGAAGCTCCATGAGAAAGGGACTGGGTATAGCCATCACATCCTCAGCACCTTCTACAATACTTCAGGCATAGTTAAAACCCACCAGGTACTTTATAAATGAATGATTTCCTGAAATCATTTTTTTTATAGAGCAAATGCCTTCTCATACACCAAGAGAACATACAATCATGTTTTTTATAGAAATGCATTTTATTTTTATTTCTACTGACCATATTTTTCACAAGTAAGAAAGACTGAATTGGATTTAGCATTCAAAATGCAGCTCTGCAAGATCCTTAGAAAACGTTTCCAGAAGATATGAGTAAGCTAGTCTCACAAACCTGACTCAGCCAGGACAGTAATTCACCTAAACCCTTGGGACTGAGATCCTATAAGCCTCTTGGCATTTTTCCCATATTTCCATCAGTCACATCATTTTTTATTCTCATTCCCAGCAGAAACGATTGACAACACAAAACAAAAAAAACATTGCTAACATATTTGCAGGTAATGGATTCTAGTATATATGACTAGCTGTGAAAATAAACACAATCCGAGTCTTACACAGTCAGATCTGAGTAAAAGTAAGTTTAGACCTGCTTTTGTTGCATCTGGTGTTATTTTCATAATTTCCCAAAATAATACTGTTTTTCTCCCTTTTTAAATTTCTCCTTTTTGTGTGTTTTCTTCCCCCTTTATATCTTTCTTTTGGTGTCTAAAGGGAAAAAGCACACACATCATTGTTATTTCCTCTCTGTTTGCCAAAGCATTAGATGCTATGGCAACAGCACCCAGAAAATGATTACTGAAAATAATTAGGACCTAGGCATTGACACAAATTATATCCAGGTAATAAACTTAAAAGAAAAAAAATGAGGGGCTAATGATGGGGCCAGAAAGGTAAATCCTTTTGCTCAAAAATAAGCTGGTGAAAGCTTCTATACTCTTGGAAACACTGGCTGCACAAGGCTTTTCCTCTCTGCCTGTCCCTTTGCAACCCTGGCTCAGCACTGAACTCTGCCTGGATGCTTTATGTTAACACAGTTACAGAGCACTTTCACTCAAGTCACCGGGAGTACCTCTCCCTCCAGGACACTTTAAGTTCTCCAACCCTTTCCTTCAAAGCAGTTCAGACAAAAGAAAGAAAAAAAAAAAATTACTGTATTTGACCTTAAATCTAATCACTTGAATTTCAGTGCAATTAAAAGCAGTTGAAATGTAAACCCTCCAGTGAGCTTCTATTAGAAAGGCTAGGAGACACTGAGGCATCCCCAGCATGCAAAGAGAGAACGCCCATTTGAGAATAATGATAAAGCAGCTGCAGATGTTCAGTCAATTAGATTGCCTGATTAGCTCAACGTTCCAATGCATCATGCAACTCAATAATGGGTTGCCCCCCCGTTCCTTTTCTGGGGTAATGGCTTTAAACAGCATAGCCAGCACAGATGCTGGGTTCCATCTATTTGTTTCTACACATTCCGCTACTCAACCCACCTCTTCCTTCATGCTTCTTTTGGTTGCCAAGTTGCAGATGTTTCTGCCTTCTCATTTCCCCTCTTCAGAGTACCTTTTTCATTTGAAACCAAGTAAGCCCAAAAGAAAAAAAAAAAAATCACATTAATTCTTCAAATTGTGGGAGTTAAAAACAGACACATCACTGTCTACTGAAAAGGTTACATCTGCAAGTGCCAAGTTCCAGGATGTTACTGCTAAGTAAGAATGGAGTTCACTTTCCAGTCACCCTCACATTCCCAGTGCAGGTGGAGTGGACTTTTGCCATTCTGTCTGGGCAGCCACCATCCTCATTTCCTACACATGAGAGCTCTCCCCAGATTCTGAGGCAGTATCCCCCAGAACAGAACGAGAAACCTATTTTTTTCAGTCACCAGAAACCTATTTTCCCAGGCTCCCTTGCAGTTATAATGCAGCCCATGACCTAGGCTCTGACAAGTAAATGCACCCTCCCCAGACTCTGAATGGGAAGCTTATGGCACAGTCACAGGGACTGACAGCATCCATCTCAGTGGGGAGGTATGGCCATGGTGGTACATTTCCTGGAGAACACACAGCAGCAATTCTAGCACCTGGATCTTATACTGGTCAAGATACTCATGACAAAAGGTGTGAGGTCCACGGTTTTTGGCTGTGTAAATTCTTGGCTTAGCTCTCTGGCCTGCATAGATATTTTCTCCTTCACCTATCAAACATCCTTTAAATAAATTCCCTTTCTGCTTAGACAGGTAGAGTCAGCCTATACTGCTTACAAATTAAGAATCCTGACAAATATGGCCAGAGGAGAACAATGATATGTGATGGTTAGAGTATAGGCTGGTACAAAGAAACACATCATACAGTGACCCAAATAAGACAGACACTATTTTTTCTCTTAACAATCCACATGTCAGACGTCAACATCTCTGTGCCATAACGTCACCCAGGGATCTAGGTTCCTTATAGCTTTTTCCGTCCTCCTCCTCTGCAAGGTCCAATTTAGCTTCCACCATTTTCACAGTTCAACACAGAGGAAAAGGAAAATAGTTGAGTGGAGTACAAGTAGCTTTCTTTTTTGATTTTTTTCCTACTACTGCTGTAAAAAAAATTCCACAAACTTTGTGGCTTAAAAGATCATAAACTTATTACCTTGCAGTTCTGGAGGTCTGAAGTATAAAATGGATCTTTATGAACTGAAATCAAGGTGTCAAAAGCGTTCCTTCTGGAGGTTCTTCCACTTTCTAGAGGCTGCCTGCATTCTTTGGCTTCGGTCTCCTTACTCCATCTCAAAGCCAACACTCTAATCTCTGCTTTCATAACACATCTCTATGACCCTGATCCTCTGCAGCCCTCTTATAGGGACTTTTGTCATTACATTGGGCCCACCCACCTGGATAATCCAGGATGCCATCTAAAGATTCTTAAATTAATTGCATATAGAAAGTTCCTTTTGCCACAGAAGTTAACACACGTATTCACAGGTTCCAGTGATTAGGACATGGACACACTTGAAGGACCATCATTCGATCAACCACAGAATGGAACCCAGAAGTAGAACTTATCATTTTCACTCACATCCCACCAACCTGAAATTAGCCACGTGTCCACCCTTAGCTGCAAGGGAACCTGGACATTTCAGAAAACCTTGTGAACATGTGCCCCGCCAAAACTTAATAATAATGGTAATGGGCAAGGTTTTCTGTAACTGAAAGGAAGATGAGAAGAATGGAAACTAACTGTGTCAGTCAAGGTGGTCCCAGCAGGAGAGAGATGGCAGATTCAAAAAGTGTAACTGAAAAGAGTTCAATAAAGGAACTATTCACAAATGTATGAACAAGGTTAAAGGAAATTATCGCGGGATATTATGTTAAAATTAGCAACAGCTGAGAGCTCCTACCACTCGTAGGCCTAAAGGGGCAAAGGGAGGAATGTCTGTCTCCTAGGGCTGCCATAACAAAGTACCACAAATCAGCTGACTTAAAATAACAAATTTATTCTATCAATGTTTTGGAGGAGAGAAGCCTAAAATGATGGTGTTGGCAGGGCCAGGCTCCCTCCAAAGGCTCCAGGGAAGAACCCCTTCCCTACCTCTTCAAGCTTCTGGTTGCTGCTGGCAATCCTTGACCTCCTTCAGTCTGTGCCATCATAACCCTGACTCCATCTTCACATGGTCCTCCACTGGTCTTTCAATCACTTTCTCTATCCTTATAAGGACACTGGACACCAGTCCTTGGGTTTATTTAGGGGCCCACCCTAATCTAGTATGACCTCATCTTAATTTGATTACCTCTGCAAAGATCCTATTTCCAAATAAGGTCACATTCATAGGTATAGGGGGTGAGGACTTCAACATAGCTTTTTGGGGGGAACATAATCCAACCCACAACAGAGGTTACCAGGCACTGAAGAGGGGCTCTAGCTTAACAGAGGACTGTGTATGAGAAGCTGTGGCCTCTAGTTCACGAACAAAACCAGTTTATGACAACCCAACATGGATAGAGATGATGGAGTGACCACTCTGATTGCACTCTCCTCACCCTTTGATGTCCTGCCATCCACTGGCTGATCTCGACTAGAAGGTGGGGCTGGGCAGCAAGTCCGTTAGAGCAATCCATACAAGTCAGCCTCTCAGGGCACAGAGCAGACTGGAGAGGGGTATAGAATGGATGTGGAAATGCAGAGTCTGCGATACGGGGCACTTAAAGCTTCTGCCACAGGGACCCTCATGAACACAACACTTCAAGAGGCTTCCTAGCCCTTGATAGATGTGTATCAGGCAGCAATCAACTCACCATGTTTGAGTTCCTGCTGTGTGACACATACCAGGATAAGCACTAGAGCAACTACAAAATCTGAAATATGGCACCTATGGTGACTTAGTTGGTGGGGAACAGAAGGCACCTGTCTATCTTCCAAGAGGGAGGTCCTTTTGAATCTTGAGAAGATAAAGGGTGAAGGCTTTTTTCACAAGATCATTTCCTCTAATGACAACCTGATGATGGCTTCTGGGTATCTGTTTTCAAGATGTTCAGAGTTTCATGGAGGAGACACACAGCTAAACAAAAACAATTTGATGGGAGATTTAAGAGTATGTAAAAGAGCTAAGAGAATACAAAGAGGGAACAATTCGCTGGGTTCAATACACTGTTGGTTATAATTTATTGGATTCCCTCTCCTTGAAAAATTGGTAATCTATGAAAAATAACTACAGGAATATCTGCATTAGCAAAATTGGAACAGTTCTTGGTCTTTCTCCGTAAACTGGGAGTTACTAATTGAGGTTCACTTGGTGACTGCTCTCAAGAACATTCCTAATGGCAGTCCCAAAACTTTCTAAACCAAAAGAGAAAGAAATAGTTAAGCATTTTGGAAGCCATCAATTTTCTATGACTGCAAGACAATATTCTATCAGTGCTGTCCAACAAAGAAATTATTGTGTTTAATAACTTAAAGAAAAATGTATGTGACATTTGAGTAGGGATTCCTAAGTGATTTAACAACAGCAAATGGAAATATTCTCATTTGTATTTAAAAAAAGGCTAATGCAGACTCTAAATACGTGTGTTTGCACTTGAATGTGAGCATATGTATACGTGTTTGGGGAGAACAATTTCCTTCACTCCTTCCATGTGGACTAAATCTTAACTTACTAGTGCACTTCTTATTCCCCTGCTCCAGGGGATGTGGAGTGACAAGTGCCTGGTCCAGTTGGAAACAACAAACTGAACACGCTCAGCTCACTAACGCTGCTCTCCTTTGATTCCAAGCTTGTTCTACTCATCTTCTGGAACAGGGTCTGTGCAGTGAGGCCTACCCTGTCCATCTTTGCTTACAAGAGGATAGACACATGTGCTAGTTCTAGGGTTCAGCCTTAAGAAGCCCACTTAGCCAATAGCACTAAAACTCTGCTCTCCCACTTGGCCTCTACCAGTAACAAAGGTAATAATTTGGCTTCCATAGCCTCTTCTTTGCTTTATTTTCCATTGTTTCAGAATATAAGTGGGCAAAGGGGTTCTATTTATTGAGGGCCCTCTCAAAGCCTTCAGCCTTTAGTGAGCCATCTCAGGGTGATATGAAGTACACATCAAAGTGCCAAAGCTGGTGAAGCAAATGGTGCTCTCAAACACTAAGACCTGTGGCTTCTAGTCTTAGATTTCAGAATGGGGGTAAAGAAAATGAATGTTGATGGCTGAGTCTTGGACTTTAGTGTATGGGGGAAAAAAATTATTTTTTAAAAATATTTATTTATTTGGTTGCGCTCGATCTTAGTTGCAGCAGGCGGGCTTCTTAGTTGCGGCTCCAGGGCTCCTTAGTTGCGGCTCGCTGGCTCCTTAGTGGTGGTGTGCGGGATCCTTAGTTGTGGCATGCGAACTCTTAGCTGCAGCCTTCATGTGGGATCTAGTTCCCTGACCAGAGATCAAATCCGGGCCCCCTGCATTGGGAGCGTGGAGTCTTATCCACTGCGCCACCAGAGTAGTCCCAAAAATAAATGTTAATGGTTGGATAAACCTTATATGAGGTCAAGAGGGTTAAACAGCCATGCCCTGAGAAAAAGAATTCAAGCCTGGGGCCTACGGTATCTTGAACTTGGAGGATTTAGGGAATACGGTTGGTATTCCACCAAGATCCATTGGGATCCATCTGACAGGTCCTGTGTGTCCAACTCCCAGTTTCTATATGCTTTGTGTCTAGACATTCATACCTGTTACCTGTGACCTCCATTAAAGGCCTTTCCTTGTGTTACTGGAGATGGATCACCTTTACAAGCACAGAACAGAAAATGCCTGGGAATTACATCCCTTGGTTGTAAATACCCAAAGCCAGTATCTGAATGTGTGGAAAGCCCAGCCCCCTTCCCTTAAAATGGGGCAGACTTTGGGGGGTAATTTACACTGCAAGTTCCTTGCAGGATCAGATCAGCCAGGATTTGCCCTGAATCTGCCCACTGCTTGGCTTATTCCCTTTCCTGTCCTGTTCCTTACTGACCTACCCGTCTCCTCGGGACACATTTCCTCAAAAACTCACGAGCACAAACGTCCTCACCTAGGGGTCAGTGTGCGGGTATCCGACCTAAGAAAGAGACACCAGAGCTTTGCCCCAAGTGAGTAGCTATTTCTACAGAGGCAGGAACTAAAGCACAACCCGGGCCTTAAGCACAAGTGCAGAGGCAGCTTAAGCCAAGCCAGAGAGCAGTGGCAGGGGAGGCAGAACTGTTTCCAAACAGGTGAGGTGGGTAGCCTCAAGCCTCAAGGGCCGGCTGCTGCAGTTGACTAAGGAGACACCCTATTCCTGGACAAGACTGGGGCCAAGATTTTATTGTAGAAAAAAAAACCTTGGTGGGCTTTGGGAGGCAAAACAATTTTTGCAATTTTTAACAGAATTTCTCCACTTGCCACACAGAACTGGAGCACCAGGCCGAGGTCAGCAGCACTAAGTCAAGAGCCCTAGAAGCCATTCTGTATTCTGGGCCACAGGCAGGAAGTTGTGGTAAGACTCACACTGAAGTCCTTTTGCTTGTCCACGGGTTCAAGAACAGAAAGCTTGCAAATTACTCAGTGACTTTAAAGTATGATCATAGAGGTGGGTGAACTAGTAAGGTCTGGGTCCTGAGGAAACATGGAAGAGGAATAAGTAGAATTCGAACGAGTTTTAAAACAGAAGTACTGGTCTTCAATGGCCCCTGAGGCACAAGCTTCAGCAGAGCCGACAGCAGCCTCCAGTCCGAGGATCAGCTAAGGAGACACTTAGGTAGCAGAAGGGCTACAGAGGCGAGGACGTGAAAATGCCCAGCATCAGAGAGCTGCTGCATCAGGAGATAAAGCCCACGCTCCACTCAGTGCTCGGCGGAGTGAAAGTGAAGACACGTCTACTGGATAAGACAAATAAGACCTACTAATTAGAGCTACCATCACTGCCATTTTTTTCACTTTGCATATTAATTTTCTGTTGCTGCATAACAAATTACCACACATTTACTGGTTAAAACAATACAAATTTATGCTCTCACAGTTTCTGTGGGTCAGGAGTCTGGGCACGTTTTGGCTGTATCCTCTGCTCAGGGTCTCACCAGGATGACCTCAAGGTGTCAGCTGAGGATGTCACCTCACCCAAGACTCGGGGTCTTCTTCCACGGTGACTCGGGGTGTTGGCAGAATTCAGTTTCTTGAAGTTGTAGGATTAGGTTCACGCTAACTTGCTACCTGTCGACCAAGGACCACTCTTAGCTCCTGGAGTTCACACCCAAGTCTTTGCCACATAGGAACCCAAGACACTGCACAACATGGATGTTTGCTTCCTTCTAAGCCAAAGGAATCCCTCTGCAACCAGTTGGAGAAAATGCTCTGCTTTTAGAGGCCTACCTGATTAAATCAGGCCTACCTGGATAATCTCTCTTGTGTCATATAAGGTAACAGTACCAGAAAAGTGAGATCTCATTATATTCACAGAGTTCCACCCATATTCAATTAGATTATACAAGTACACCAGAGGCTCAGGAGTCTTGGGGCCACCTTACAATCCTGCTTACTACACTTTGCAAAACAAAGTAATGTCTAAAATACCATTCTCTGAGTTAGAAAAACAGTATGCAAAGGTGGATTATTCTACTAGGTATGACACATGGATAGTCAACTTTAAGCTCTTATGAAGAGACAGAGTTTCTGTTCATGGGGAGGATTCTGCAAGTGAAGCTGAAATCAAGATACTCTCTCAGCTTCTCTTGGTCTTGGAGCACTGGGTGTCTGGCAACATTAAATGCTGGGTTCCACAAACATATGCTGCCTAGGACAACTGCTCTGGAGACTTGAGACAGGCTTTTTTTTTTTCCCACTCAGATTATGTTGTAGCGGAGCCAATGTTGTGTGATAATCTTGTGTGTCACATTAACTCTCTGGCTCTTTAAAACGAAAAGGCATCAGAGTCTTGGCCTCAGTTTCTGAGGTCTTCCTTCCTCAGACTGCAGGGGCTCAAGGATCACCAATTTTCTGAGGCATCACTTAGAATAAATTGGAGGGAATGGATTTTGGAATCTACTGTTACTAAAGATTTTGAAATTGTAACTGAAAGACAAGGAATTTGATTGCAGATTTTAATTCATTTGAACTTGAACATGTTTGCTATTTAACTTCTGAGAAGGATTTGACTTTTAGACTGAACATTTCCTTGGGTATATGATAACAGAGCATTTATTCATGTTTGAATTTAACGCATTTCTAACATAACAAAATATAGAACACAAAAGAATAGAAATATCATAGTGTGTCACATCTGCATGGATAAGTGCTTTTACATGAAACTATAATTTCTGAATTACATATATCTGTATATGTGTGCTTGGTAACAATATAAAATACATTTCATACTGTAAATTGCAGTAAATGTAATTTGAAAGCCATTTAATACATCGAAAGTGTTTAATGTGGTCTCTGGCACGTAACAAGCATCACTGTATTTTAGGCAGTGTTCCTATGATCAGCAGCATCAGAATCGGTGGCTCTCCCCCTGGCTTGACCACTGGATCATCTGGGAGCTTTAAATCGCCTGGGAATGCTTGCTTCCTCACCCCTACCCCACACACCCAGATTCTAATGTGATTGGCCTGGGATGTGGCTTGGGCTTTTATGAAGATGGTGATTAGCTTGGTGCTTCAGACCTACAACTTGGCCTTTCATTGTTGTGTCACCCTGGACAAGCCACTTAACTTCTCAGGATTCAGCTCCCACATCTGTAATATGGGAACTATTTTATTGCCTGCTTTATAGAACCCTTTCATAACAGAGTTATTATGAGGCTTTAATGGCTTAATATACATAAAGCACTTAGCATAATGCCTGTCCTCTATGTTCACAAAGTGGTAGCTATTATTCAGACGTATTAAAAACCTATCACAACAGGAAACATGAACTCATATTTATTGATGATTTTTGTCAAAATAATCTAGTCATTTCTTTAGATAATATACATTAGGAACCATCACTTTACACTCTGAAACTAGGAAACAAAACTTATAGAACTTGTGGTCTCTCTTTCACTAACACCAATTACAAATCCCATGTTAACATATTCTGTCACTTTCTTCCTGTTCAACTATTAGTTGCCCAAGTTCATCTTTTCTCTTCCTGGCTTTGCAGTCTTTCACAGCTGTCAACTAAGGCATAATTTTATTAAATGTCTCACTGGTGGCTTTAGGTCATATACTGACGTCTGCCTTAACTGCCCACCATCTGCGCTCCACCTGCCGTGGGCCCCAAGCCTTTGCAAATCTTCTCATCAACTTCTTTAGGGTCTCTGAGTTACTTCTAAATGAGTAAAGGAGCCTGCCTTGCTTTTCTACTTTCTTCACTAAGAACTACTATACCCAAAGGTCACCAACTTACGTACATAATGCATTTCAGTTTCCTGAGTCTCCACGGATGGCTAAGTTAAAAGAAAATGCCACTTTTCACCCATCGGGTTAACAAACATTTTAAAATCTGGTAATATCAAATACTGGTAAAAAGCAGACCAATGAGAACTCTCTTGTACTGCTTGAGGGACTGAAATGAGTGCTATCGCTTTGAACGGCAACTGGAAATTATCAAAATTTAAAATGGACTTATCTTTGCATGATACACTTACTGATGAATCAACAATTAATTCTGAATATCACATGTAAAAGAAATCTTCCCACATTTGAAGAAAGAGGCATAGCCCGTGACATTCACTGCAGCCCTGGGACCAATAACAAAAAGCTGGGACCAATATAAATGTTCATCAGAAAGGGAATGGCTAATTAAACTATGATATATTCCACTATGGGATAAAAGGAAGAGTTTGATCTACTTACAACATAACATAATGTTAAGTGATAAAAGGATGATGCAGAATGACACATTATGACATTATTTTTTTAAAAGAACATATACTACTGTGTGTGTATGTGCAAGTGTGTGTGTGTTCGCAAAAAAGGCCCACAACACACAAATGCAACTCTTAAATTTGATTATCTCTGGAATGGTGGGGAATTTTACCTGCTATTTGGATTTTATTAAAGGATATATTTATTAATTATATAATTAAATACTTGTTTATCAAATTCCAATTTTTTTTTATAGCTACTTTTTAATTTTTATTTATTTATTTATTTTTGGCTGTGCTGGGTCTTCGGTTCGTGCGAGGGCTTTCTCTAGTTGCGGCAAATGGGGGCCACTCTTCATCGCGGTGCGGGGACCGCTCTTCATCGCGGTGCGCGGGCCTTTCACTATCGCGGCCCCTCCCATTGCGGGGCACAGGCTCCAGACGCGCAGGCTCAGTAGTTGTGGCTCACGGGCCCAGCCGCTCCGTGGCATGTGGGATCTTCCCAGACCAGGGCTCGAACCCGTGTCCCCTGCGTTAGCAGGCAGATTCTCAACCACTGCGCCACCAGGGAAGCCCTCCAATTTTTAAAATAAGAATAACTGACCTCTATTCTTCTCCTCCCTGTGCAGCAGATAAACTGGTGATAAGTGAAACCTTTTATGAGAAGCCAGGAGAAGCCAGGGCACGAGGTGCCTGCCCGCATGCATGGGAGGATACCTGTAATCTAGAGAACGAGGCAAGTCTGAATTCATCTACTTTTTAAGTAGTTCTCTGTGAGTGCCTGGGGGGACTGCAAGAGCCATATTTAAATCGCCATATTGGAATACATTTAGTGTTTAGAGGGATTGAAGAGAATGGAAGTTCCTTTCTTATCTCCACAGAGCAAGTGGGGATGGCAGTTTCCATAAGGCACATGATTCCCTGCCTGAATGCCCAAAGCCCAGAGCTGCATGCCTCCTACCCAAACCAATGGAGGGGATCAACTGGACACCACTAAGCTGGGAAGGACCTATTTAAACTGAAGGACACCCCCAAGCCTCAGGGAAAGGACATAAGGAAATTGGCACAGCAGACTATGTCTGAAGGTGGCATGAGATGGGGGTGGGCAACGGGGCGGGTTAAAGAAAGGAAAGACTCTTGTAATTGTGTAAGCTTGCATAAGCACCAGCTCCAACACACTGGGCTACCACAAGGTAAGCTCAATGCATTTCCTCTGCATTTATATTTCAGAATCTATATAATAAGTCACAATCACCATTGGTATTCTGATTACGGAAGACAAATCCTGTAGGAATGAAAGCTTAGAGTAGTCAATGCCTAAGCCAAGCTATGTAATAGTCTAGGAGTCATGGTCTACCTATACATGAAAATGTTTTCAAAGGTTCAAGACACGTAAAAATTATATATACTCAACTCAAATATCCAACAGTTAGAGACTGATTAATAAATTATGGTATACCCACTACAGGAATATTATGTTCCTATTAAAGGAGGTAGTGGAGAAAGAGCTTGTTCAACATAGAAAACTGCTCAACAGAAACAATAAGTGATGAAGTTCAACAGAGGTACCCTGAAGCAGACAGCCTAGGACTGAGTCTAGGATATGTCATCTGTGATCTGTGGAAACTTTAGCAAATCTCCTAGCAAGTCTCTTAGCTAAGACTTCAGCAAGACTCTTAAGCTGTGTCTTAGTATTATAAAGCATCTGACTCATAGAGGCTGTTGTGAGAATTAAATTTATTTATACACACACACACACACACACACACACACACACCTCAGAAGGGTGCCTTGGACTGAGTAAATTCTCAGTAAATAACAGCTATTATTATTAACATGATGATTATTCAAGAATTGCCATTAAATGGCACAAAAAGCTCATAAGTCAATGAAACATTTTCCCATTTTGAAAAAGCACATAGATTTATACATAATCTATATTGATACAGAATTAGCTCAAATACACAAAAACATATATATATGTATCAAAACTCAATGATTTAGGAACTACTGAAAAGAAAAAACAACTACTTTTATTGAGTACTCTTTATTTCCTCTCCTATTTGAATGGCATAGTTGTTCAAGCCAGATCATCAATGTTTAATTTCTGGCTTGGCTACTTGTTAGCTTTGTAACCTTGGGAAATTTACTTAACTTCTCTGGGCCTCAGTTTTCCTCATATGTCAAACGGTAATAACATTTATATCTACATTAAATGAGAATGAAATGCTTATTTAAAAATCGTGCTATTTACCATGCCACATGGATCATTGAAGATCAAATGGTTTAAATATACATGCCAGACATAAAAGCATCATGACAATTTTTGCTTTCTATCACAAGTCTAAAAAATGGTTAGAGGCTTCCCTGGTGGTGCAGTGGTTAAGAATCCACCTGCCAATGCAGGGGACACGGCTTCGAGCCCTGGTCCGGGAAGATCTCACGTGCCGCGGAGCAACTAAGCCCGTGAGCCCCACCTACTGAGCCTGCGGTCTAGAGCCCGTGAGCCACAACTACTGAGCCTGCATGCCACAACTACTGAAGCCTGCGTGCCTAGAGCCTGTGCTCCACAACAAGAGAAGACACCGCAATGAGAAGCCCGTGCACCACAACGGAGAGTAGCCCCTGCTTGCCGCAAGCAGAGAAGGCCCGTGCACAGCAATGAAGACCCAACACAGCCAAAAATAAATAAATCAATAAATAAATGAAAAAGAAACTGGTTAGAATTTTCAGATGACATGACCTTATAAACAGAAAATCTGAAAGAATCAGCAAAATAACTATTAGAACTATACGTGCACAATGGAATATTATTTAGTGATAAAAAATAAAACACTGATACATTCTACAACAAGGATGGACCTGGAAAACATAATGCTCAGTACAGGAAGCCAGACACAAAAGGCCACTTATTGTATGATTCCATTTATCTGGACTTTCCAGTGTCGGGAAATCCATAAAGACAGAAAGTAGATTAGTCATTGGTAGGAACTGGAGGGGGAGGAGGATAGGAAGTGATTCCAATGGGTACAGGGTTCTTTTAGGGTGATTAAAATTTCTGGAATTAGACAGTAGTGATGGTCGCACAACCTTTTGAATATGCTAAAACCCACTGAACTGTACACTTGAAAATCGTGAATTAAATGGTAGGTGATTTATATTGTATTTCAAGAAAAAACTACTGCTTAGAACACTTTTAAAGAACTAAATTGAACTTCTTTAATTCCTGGCCATGTTTCATCGTGACGAAACCAAAGCCACTTAGGTTTGCTTTTGAACTTAAAGATTTTCCCATAGAATTCATGTCATTTTTCTCTAACAAGCTTTTTCTTTTTCCCAGTGTCGTACCTATGTTTTCAGTCATTCCAGTAGTCCCAATCACCTTTGGAATCAGATGTTACCAAACTGAATTAACCTATTTTTGTATGATTCTTGGAAAAATCAGCTTTTACCAGACATTTCTTGAAGGATCCACATTACCTCCCTACACTTAGTCCTACCACTGAAAAAAAAAATTAAAACTGTTGGTGAGAAAGTGAATATGAGATATTAAAGAGCATATTGATAATTGTGATGAAAATGTATGCTTTTCTCCAAAGAATTTTCTACCTATTAAAAATAAAGTGATTAATTTTTAAGATATGTAATTGTGAATCACCGCCCCTTCAGTCTCTCGCACACGTGCACACACACACCCCTACACACACGATGTTTCAAGCTGTAGAGCCAAATCTTTTGTGGCTCCTTGATTTAGGGGGGATATCTCAACGCCTGGCTTTGTTCCCCCCAATTTCCTTCATTTTTGGGTGTCCCTGTCTTAAACCATGTGAAATCTTTCTGAGAGGCTTGTCAGCCCACAGAGTTACTATGGAAATACCCGCTATCCCAGCCCACGGGGTTCCGAGGAACCCAGCACCTTTACTTCTTCAGAGCCGAGCCTGGGTGGGTAAACTGCTACTAGGATGGCCATTGTGGTACCCAGAGCTCAGCTTCCCTAGGTACCCTATACATTCTGCGGCCCCAACCAAACCTCCCCCACAGCCCAGGAAGATCCTACCACCTGTGGAGGGCTGGCCACAGGCACTGCTCCTTCCAACACCCAAGACCTCCACCTTCTTCTAATGTTAGGTTTCCTTCTCCTGCCTCCTATGAGCTCATTCCCTTCCCTCCTCATCCCTCTCCTCTTCCTTTTTCCTTCCCTCATAACCAGAATCTGAAATTTTTCCTGAGAGACAGTGCAAAGGAATATAGTAGGAAAATCACACAAATTTATATCTTCAGAAATTATCCTGCCAGGCAGATGTGTTAAAACAAATACAGGTCTCTGACCTGAGCATATCAAATAAACTTCCAATATTTTCATCAGTAAAATGAAAGAAGTTGGAGAGCTAATCTTCTAGTCTCTTCCTTCCCATTTAAAAGAGAAAAAAAAATTCAATATTACATATGTCTAGTTAAAATGGAACAAGAGAAATTCACCCCCAAAAAAACCTAACCAGACTAAACACAATTTTTTGAGTGTAGGAAAAAAATAATCCTTAATCTAGCCACAGGCAAGGAGGAAACAATTTCACAAATCAATAGAAATTGAAATTACATTAATCATTTAAATGTAAACCAGAAAAGAAGTTCTTTTAATGGCTGAGATAAAAATTAGAGTGATTGTACATTTTTTCTATTAAAAAAGCCCTTAAACTGTACCTACTCTTTTAAAAAGTTTGTATTTCTGATATTATAATTTTAAATTTATACTAACAAAAAAAAGGTGGGGGGGGGGGCACATACCCTGATGCTTAATGATTTTTTTTTCCTATTTAGAAAAGACAGAAAGTATTCCTACACACTGTTTTTAAACAAGTGCATGTTTTTCTTTGTTCTGTTTTGTTTTGGCCGTGCTGCACGGCTTGCAGGATCCTCCTAGTTCCCGACCAGGGATTGAACCCAGGCCCCCAGGGTGAAAGCCTCAAGTCCTAACCACTGGACTGCCAAGGAATTCCTTTTCTTTTTTTTTTTTTTAACAAGTACATGTTTTCAAAGAAACAAATTCAAAGAAAGCCTTAAATCCTACTTCCCTACTTTCCAGTATAGTGTTTATTTTCTGGACTCAAACTCCCACTTTTAAGCTGATTTTACTTCTCAGATTAACCGCCAATTCCTGAAGAATCTTAGTGACCATCTCTGACTTTCTAAGGAGAAGCAGCAGAGAATTCATAAGCAGAGTCTTCCTACTATACCTGAGAGTAATGTAAATAAACACCTCCTGGGAGTTTACTGTATCCCCACTTCATTCAGGAAGGAAAACAAAACACACACCTCTCCACAGAGAACGATCCACTTACTATACCCAGAATACAAAGTCAAGTCCTCATGACCTAAAATCAGGAGAAATGCCATTCAGGGAACCATGCCACAGATGTTTTAGATGAATGGATAAACTAATATCAAATGAGTATCAAATGCTTTTATGCACTATAAAAATGAAGACTTCACTAAAACAGATCGTTAATCCAAGGGATATCAGCAGTTTCTTTCTTGGAAGTTGTGATTTCTAACTGCTCAAACTTCCCAAGTGATTGCATTAAAATGCATCTGGCTTCATTCCTCGATTGGCTTCACAGCATTACTTATTCTATTATACATTTTCAACAGTGAAGGAAAGAAAAAGAATTATAGTACGTGTATGTTACTGAAATGACCTCAAACCCAAATAGCATAGTTCTCTCTCATTTAACCAATGCATATTTCATTTTTACTACCACACAAAAGCTCAAGTTATTCTAAATTATTCATGATCACTCCTTCCCAGTAACATCCATATGTTCTCACTCACCCAAAAAAGAAAAGCCATTTCCATTCTTGATGAGTAGCATTTGTAACCTATCACCTTTCTTTACAATGAAAGAAGGTTGAGTATTTCAAAAAATAATCATTATAACATTGGCAAAAGCTAAAGACTTGGGTCACATACTAGCATTAGTTTTTGGCAAAAGTTTTCTCCTGAACCAATGATGGATGTTACTGACAGAAACCTAGGGTTAGATATTTTAATATTAATTATGTTACCGATACATAAGCAGTTTGCAGAATCTTGAAACGTGCTTGGCACAAGGCAAGCATTTTATACATATTTGTTGAATTTACTAATGAATATCTAACTGATGTAAGCTTCATTTTAGATTTTTTAAAAAGGATATATTTATTTTAAATTTTCTATATTTCCATTACAATAAATTTCTGATAAATCCATATCAGTTTGCAAAGTAAACATTAAAAATAGCAACTTCCTTATAGGGTAAAGCTAATGCTCTTTATTAACTCCCTATTTAAAAAGCTTAAATGATTGTATACTGAAATTTCTAATTTTTGTTAAGCAAGTTATCAATAGAGATAGACTATTAAACAGCCCTGTAACCAGACTCTGGTTATAAAATATAAAAGAAAAAGTTGAAGCTATAAAAACACTATAGGAAAGAGTACATAAATAAAATAAAATCCAGTATCATACTACCAGATGCCACAGTCAAAGGTTTCTCCATTGTTGGAAATTCATGTAAAAAATTACAAATAACACACAACTTAAGGAGATTCTCATGCAATGCATCACTTCATTAGTGATTAATGAAATCCTGTTCTGTGAAATACTGCCAGGTCATCTAGAGTTAAATGACAGGAATGTTCCTCCACACAGTGGAATATGGACATCTGTTCTCTACAAGCCCATGCTGCAAATTCATTTACAATCAAATTCATTAACCTGAGAGTATTCCAACAAGAAATCAGGAATCATTAACAATTCACAGCTGGCTACAGTGGCATGCTCCAGAAAGGTTAAAGTGGCATAAAGGACCCCATGACTTATTACATTTTCTATGTGTTCTGGAAAGGACTTAGGGAAGGGGACAAAAATTACAACGTTTTAATCACTAGCTGTAAAAGTTTACCTAGTTTTAAAAGGTTTACCTAGCTTTAATTTAAAAATCCCATGTCTGTGGATTATACCTCAACAAAGTTAAAGAATGAAATAAGCAAATAAATTTAAAAAAATTAAAATGATGAACTCATCCCCTTCCTCAACAGGAGTCGTGTGAATTCATGTATACCAATATGTGACACTCTTACCTAAACACATCAACAACTGAGTTAAATGTAAATAGACTACTTTCTGCAATTAAAAGGCATAGACTATCAGACTGAATAAAAAAATAAAGGCAACTATATGCTCTTTAAAGAAATATACTTTAGAGGTAATAGATTAAAAGTAAATAGGTAAAAACAAAATTATCATGCAAACTTTAAATATCAGAAAGCTAGTGTTATAAACCAACAGCAGACAAAGAAGACTTTAAGCCAAAGAATATTACTAAAACTAAAAAGGGCATTCCATAATGATAAAAGGATCAATCATATCATTAGGAAGAGATAACAATCTTAAATGCATAAGCACTTAACAACAGAGCTTCAAAATACAAAAAAGCACAAATTGACAAATCAAAAAGAGAAAGAGAAAAATCTACAACAATAGTTGAAGATTTTAAATGCACTTTTTCAGTTATAAATATTAATAGAACAAGTAGACCCTGCCCACCCCCACAGAAAAATTCAGTAGAGACAGAGAAAATCTGAAAAATAGAATCAGCCCATTGTACCTAACCAGAATGTATATATCACTAACATAACAACATAAAATGCATTCTTTTCAAGAGCACCTGGAACATTTACAGAGATAGACCACATGTTGCTCTATAAAATAAGTTTTGAAAACATCAAAGAACTGAAATAATAAATAGTATCTTGTCTGACAATAAAAGTATTAAATTAGAAATTAACTAAAAAGAACACATTGACAAGTCCCAAATATTAGGAAAAAAACAATATACTTTTAAGTAAACCATAAATCAAAGAAGAAATGAAATAAAAACAGAAAATATTTTGAAATAAAAAATGAAAACCAACCTACCAAAATTGTGCATTGCAGAAAATGCTGCTCTTATAAGTTTATAGTTTTAAGCCTTAACAGTGAAGAAGAAAGGTTTAAATTAATCATCTGAGATCCTACTTGAAGAAGCAAAAATAGAGGAGCAACTGAAGTTCAGAATAAATGTAACAAAGAAAATATTTTAAAAAGAGCATAAATAAATGAAATTTTAAAGAACAAACAACAGGGAAAATCAACAAAGTAAAATATTGTTTCTTTGAATACATTAACAAAATTGATAAATCACTAGCAATTCTACACAGGAAAGAAAAGAGAGAAAATACAAAATTCAATATCAGGAAATAAAAAGAACAGCATTACAACAGATCCTGCAAATATTACAATGATAATAAAGGAAGATATTGCAAATGACTTTATGCCATAAATTCATGAAATTTGATAAAAAGGACACATTGCTTCAAAAACAAAAAATACCACAGCTGATGCGAGGTGAAGTAGAAAATCAAAGTTACTCCGTATCTATTAAAGAAACTGAACCTGAAATCAAAACCTTCTCATAAGGTAAGCTTCAGGCCAGATAACTACATTGGTGAATTCTAACATCAAGAAAATAATAAGTATTTTACACAAACTGTTTCAGAATATAGAGGAAGGAGGAATACTCCCTAACTCATTTTATGAGGCAGCATTATCATGATACTAAAAATATCTGACAAATATTACAAGAAGTTATAGACCAATATTTTCTCGTGAAAAAAATCCCTTAAAATCTCAAAAAATGCAAAAATCCTTAAAAGTATTAGGAGGTCAAGCACACAAATATATAAAACGAGTAATACATCATGAAAAAAATGTGGTTTACCCCAGAATATAAGATTGGTTTAACATTCAAAATACCAATCAGTGTAATATTGCCATGTTAATAAAATAAAAGAGAAAGAAACATAATCATTTTCAATAGATGAAGAAAATGCCTATGACCAAAGTCATGACCTTCATGATAAAACTTTCAACAAAGCAGGAATATAAAGGAACCACCTCAATACACTAAGGAGTATCAACAAAAACCCTATAGCTAACATTTTTCTTAATGGTAAAAATTAAACCTGTTCCCAGTACCATCAGGGAGAAGGTAAGTATGTCGTCTGTTACCAATTGTATTCACCATTGTACTGGAGATCCTAGACAGTGTAATAAAGCAAGCAAAGAAAATAGAAAATAAATGGCATTCAGGTGGAAAAATATATATATAAAGTTCATTATTAACAGACAATATAACTGTGTTTTAGAAAACCATAAAATCTACAAAACACACACACACACACACACACAACTACTTGGATTAAAATGTTGCAGAATACAAGGTCAGTACACTAAAATCAATCATATTTCTAAATACAACAATGACAAATTGGAAAATGAAATTTTAAAATTATACTTATAATAGCATGTAAAACCATCAAATACCCAGGAAGAAATAAAACAAGTATTGCAATGTTTCTACACTGGAAACCACAAATATTGGTGAGTTAATGATGACCTAAATAAAAGGCTATGCAATGCTCATTGATTTAAAGATTAAATATTGTTATAAGGTCCATTTATTCTAAACTGCCTTATGGATTCAATGCAACTCCTTCCAAAATCCCAAGAGGCCCTTCTGAAGAAACAGGTAAGATGAATCTAAAATTTACATGCAACTGCAAAGGATCTAGAAGAGCCAAACAAATCTGAAATAAGAGCAAATTTAAAAGACACTAATTGATTTCAACCTACAATTAAGACAGTGTTGAGTTTGCATAGATAGACAAATAGATCACTGGAAGAGAAGACAGAGTTCAGAAATAGACCCCAAATACTAGGTCAATGTTTTTGGTTTTTTTGGTTTTTAGAACAAGGCACCAAGGCAATTCATGGGGGGAAAGTGTTTTTAATAAATGTTACTGCAAAAATGGATAACTATATACTAAAAATCCTCAATACCTTTGTCACTCCACCAACAAACACTTACTTGACATGACTCACAGATCTAAATGTCAAACAGCAAACCAGAAAGCTTCAAGATCATATGTGAGAATACTTTTGTGACCATGGGCAGGACACACAAAAACATTGGCAACTTCAAAAAAATGATAAGTTGGAGTCCTTCAAAATTAAAAATATCTCATCATAAATAGTAATATCATTTAAAAAATTAACACACAATCCAGGCTAGGAAAAATATTAACAGTACACTTGTATGCTGAATATGTAAGTAAGAAATGAAAATTTAAAAAGCCCTATAAAAATGGGCAATAGACTTGAATAAACACTACCCAGAAGAAGATGTATAAATGATAAATTAGCATATGAAAAGATGCTTAACAAACATTAGTCATACAAATTAAAACCAGAGTACTATACACTCTCTCATTTACTAGAATGGCCAAAATAAAAAAGACTGACAAATGTTGGCAGAGATATCCCCAGACAAGAAATGTAATAGGAACCTCCAAACATTGCTGGTGGGAATGTAAAATGGTACAACCACTTTAGATAACTACTAAGTCTGTGTGTGTGTGTGTCCACGTGTGTGCACACGCATGTATGACCCTATGACAAAGAACCTCTACACTTAGGTATTTAACCCAGAGAAGTGAAAGCATGTCCACAAAATGAACAGTACACACGTTTCTATAATCCATATTTATAACTGTGTCATTTGTACCTGTGGGATTTTAAATTATGGAGGTGACTGAGAGAAGACACAGAGAGGAAAATGCCACTGAAAGAAGATTCACTGCTTACATTTCCCAAGAGAAGGGGGCATGCCAGACCACAAAGGACCACATGGGAAAGCACCAGTTTTGGAGAAGCAGCAGAAGCAGGAGAGAGTGGAAGGCATAAGCCTTAGCCTTTATTGGGGGAAGAACAAGGCAGGGCTGCATAAACAGCTTAGGATTGGCTGGTGTGAAAAATTACAGAGGGCTCTGGGGCATAGGGACTGCCCCCAGTTGTCTGGCACCTGGTTCTGGATTGATCTAGGGCAGTGGAAATCCTGGCTTGGTGTGTGAGAGTAGGTAAAGGAGGTGGTTCAGAGTACGGACTCTGGATCACAGGGGAGTTATAAACAACTTTGGCCAGTAGTTTGGCCCTCTAATTAATAGATGTCAAATAGACCAATACAGAATCTAAGAAACACAGTTAGAATAATGACAGCCCAAGAGTGGAAAGCAAACCAAATGTCCATGAGGAGACCAGTGAATAAATAGTTTGTGGTATACCCCCATAGTAAAAGAATACTTCTTAGTAATTAAAAAAAAATGATAGACTCAATACCACCTAAATACATCTGAAAAACATGATGTTGAGCAAAATAGCCAGACTATAAAGCAGGGATCCCCAACCCTTGGGCCACGGACCACTACCAGTCTGTGGCCTGTTAGAAATGGGGCCGCACAGCAGGAGGTGAGTGGCAGGCAAGTGAGCGAAGCTTTATCTGTATTTTTTTCCATTTTTTTCTTTTTTAATTATTATGTTAAAATACACACACATGAAATTTACCATCTTAACCATTTTTACGTGTACAGTTCAGTGGTATTAAATATAGTCACACTGTTGTGCAACCATCACCATCATCCATCCCCTAGATTCTTTTCATCTTGTAAATCTGAAACTCTATACCCATTAAACACTAACTCCCCATTCTGTATTTACAGCCGCTCCCCATCGCTCCCATTACCACCTGAGCTCTGCCTCCCATCAGATCAGCGGCAGCATTAGATTCTCATAGGAGCGCGAACCCTACTGCAAACTGCGCGTGTGAGGGGTCTAGGTTGCGTGCTCCTCATGAGAACCTAATGCCTGATGATCTGAGGTGGAGCTAAGGCGGTGATGCTAGTGCCAGGAAGTGGCTGCAAATACAGATTATCATTAGCAGAGAGGTTTGACTGCACAGAGACCGTAATAAATCAATTGCTTGCAGACTCATATCAAAACCCTATCAGTGAGTGGTGTGTGAAAACAAGCTCAGGGCTCCCACTGATTCTACATTATGGTGAGTTGTATAATTATTTCATTATATATTACAATGTAATAATAATAGAAATAAAGTGCACATTAAATGTAATGTGCTTGAATCATCCCAAAACCACCCTTCCACCCCCCAACCCGCCCCAGTCTGTGGAAAAATTGTCTTCCACGAAACCTGTCCCTGGTGCCGAAAAGGCTGGGGACCACTGCTATAAAGAATATATACATTATGTTTCCAGTTATATGAAGCCCGAGAACAGGTATAATTCTATCGTGGTAAGGATTAGCAGTGGCTGCCTTGGGGGCCAGGGGGCTGGGATTGACTGGAAAGGGCCGCGAGGGAAATTTCTGGGGGAATGAAAGTGTTCTATATCTTGTGGTTGTCGATTTGTGATTACTTGGGTAGTCAAAAGCAACTGTCAAAATGCATCAAACTGAACATGTAAGATCTGTGCATTTAGTTGGATACTAATTGTACTTCAACATTTTAAAATGGAAAAAAAAATCTATTAAGGAAGATTATACATTTGAAGCACAGAATTGCTATATATATTTTTACTGCTTGCTTTTCACGTTGATCCTTTATTTCGAGTCCAGTAAGAGACAACTACTGTGGTTCTAAGCGCAGGTTTTGCAGACAGACAGTCCTAACTTCCAGTCCTGGCTCCTGTCCCTGATTCCTATCCCAAAATCTCTATGACTTTTTTACCAAGTTACTTATCCTTTCAAAGCCTCAGCTTTCTCACCTGAAAAAAATTTGGCTAACAGTCCTTACTTCTTACCTGCATAACCACTCTGACAACAACATCACAATATAGGTGAGCCACATATTGATGGTAATCGTAATCATCGTAATCACAGCAAAGCTAATATTAATGATTATATTGTTAAAAACCTTCATCAAATGTGTCTCCAGGATGGACAATTATACGTAATATAATGGTAATATATGATTACTATATGTAATACATAAATTTTGTATTTTATTTTTTACAGTAGAATTTGACACCTTATATAGTTGTTGACGTCCAAATGAGACAATATATAGGAAAATAACATGTCAGAAGATATAAACTGCAGCATTGCACTTATAAGGTGCTCTACGTGTATTATTGCATATGATCCTTACAGCATGCCTATTAAATAGACACTATTATCACTCCTATTTGACAGTTGAGGAAACTGAGGCTTAGACAAGCCCCAAGCTCAAAGATGACAAATGGATAAGGGGTAGAGCCGGGATTTCAACCTTATCATTAAGAACTCTGGTTCTTTCCATCTTTCCATCCTGACAGCCTCAGTAAATCGGCTAATAGCCTCTTGACTGTAAGATGGTTGTTCTTGATTGGGCATCATATCTTTATACAGAATCCAAAGTCCAGAGGGAAGAAAGAGGGTCCTTCTGCTTTGTCCTTTTTTAATCCAACCAGTTGAATAACTCATACGAGGAGTGTTTCCCCATTTTAAAATTCCTTTGAAAGGAAGAAAGTAGTAAGTGGCATATCTTGCTTTAATAAAATATTGTAGCTGAGATTTTTACATGCATGGAGAGTCATTACACTGAAGGATTCTGATGGGTCAGTATTCACAAGTCACAGTGAGGACCTGTGCAAATGAATCCAAGCTAGAGAGATGGGGAGAATCAAATTAAAAGTTGTAAATCCTGGACTGCTTTTATGTATGATTGAAACAGAAGTTGGAGTATCTAATTCACATTACCTTCAATGTTAAAGAAAAATGGTATATAAGTCTAAACTCTATGGATTTTCTGCAAAAGAACTGTGGGAATCGAGTCCTTGCCAACTACAGAATTAATCATTTACTGACATTTGTGGGCTTAAATTGCATTAGATTTCTTATTTTGAAATCAGGTTTTAGACAAGCAGAACACTACGAACAACTGACCATCCTTTACAGTATAATAAACTGAATTAAATGTTGTACTTGCAATGGAACTGAAAGCTCTTATGGAAAAATATTGGCTTTTTGTAGGACATACCAAAACATTACATGCTGATTTGATCATTAAATATTAAGTATATGCACATTTTAAAGCACAGTGTAAAATTAAAACTCTTAACTTTCAAAAATTTTTATATCTATCATCTTGAAATACTAAATGGCTGTCTTAACAAAATCTAATGATTGTACTGTTTGAAATAAACAAAACTAAAAATGTAATTTTAACATCGGATAAATACAGATTAAAAGGGGATCTATTTGTGCCCATTTAAGAGTTTTCTTAGCTGTCAAAATGAGCTACAGGAGAACAAATGGGAATTGCATTCTATTTTATTTCACCTTTCTACAGAGGCACAGCATGAAATTCTTTTCTTGTAACTTCCTTGTTAAAATTACAATGTATCAAGCAGAATACCGACCCACTGGGATAATGGTAAAATTACTGTCTTGGTATTCAGACTTCCTTTCCTCAAAGATTTTGGAAGTTGTGACAAGCTGCTAGATGTCTTCAAACTACAAAGAAAAGCAAAATATCCTTATCTTGGCTGGCACAGGACAAGACAGCAAACAAAGTAGGGCGTGTAGCCTCGGGCAATGATTTCTCTATAGAGATTCCAGATCTGAGAAAACCACTTATCAGAATATTTGTTCCTCTATAGTGATAGAGGTTTTCAACCAAACATGTAATGGATATTTCATAAAGAAAACATATAAAGGTCATTAATAAAGTGGGAGACTGGAGGAAGAATGCTAAAAAACATATATACCCCATTAACTTCCTTACTTGCACTGTCTGTCAGAAACACTCCCCTTGATCTTGTGTAATTAACAGCCCTTCTGTCTTTCAACCTGCATTAATGATGAGGGATATACTGTGTAGTCTGCAGCAAAATGTATTAATAAACATATCAAGTGACTGCTCAGTAAATAACTATAGTGGTGGAGCACAGAGCTGGACTTGCTGGGTTCAAATCCCCGGTACGGAACTGTGTAGTCCTGAGAAGTTGGTTGAGCTACTTCACCACTCTGAGCCTCTTCTTTCCCATCTGATATAACGGGTTAACAATAGTATCTAGTTCATGGGGTGTTTGTGGGATTCAATGAATTCATATACATAAGTCACTTAAAAAGTATCTGAAACATACTGTAATGAATATTGTAATACAGGTTACCTAATAATAATAATTATATTATGAATGAATGAATAAATAAAGCCAACAACTCAAGGAATGTACTATCTTAAACACTCCCTGTGACATATTAAAAAAAGTATTAGGTATCTTTGCTCACGTAATGTCTAATCTAATAGGGAACATAGGAGTGTCCGTGGAGTTTGCTTGCCTTTGCCTCCCATCTCTTCTGTGTTGAGTTTACTGTGAAGAGCTGCCCCTCCCAGCTACTCTCCCCACTTATAATTCAGGTGGGGCATTTCCCACTTCCCCGGTTCTCTCACAGATTCTAGGATACACATATGGCCCAGACCTGGCCCCCCAAAATCAATTTCAGAACTTGGTCTCTATTAGTAAGAAAATGACCTCTTTTTCCATGGAGGAATAAAAAAGCATTAAAAAAAAATAAGAGTGGAGTCAGGTAAAGCACGGGGAAGGGGGTGTGTATGCAGAGACAGTGCAGGCAGATAATGACAACACAAAGGAAACCCAAGTGTGTTCAACATCAGGGCTTATCTGTCCACAAACGTCATGTCTTTTCCTTTCAGTTCAGGCACAGGATAGGACTGCAACCCCCTTTGAATATGGACATGGCCATTTGACTGTTTTTGGTCAATGAGATGTGAGCACAAGTGACTTGTACCCCCCGCGGGCAGAAGCTTGGAGACAATTACACATTTTGCCATGTTCCATTTTCTACATCATTGCGAGAAGAGAGGCACGTGTCAGAATTGTGTTTCTGTCAACCTGGGTCCCTGAGTAACTACAATGAGCAGATTCCACCTGCCACTTAAGTTACACATGTAGCACAAGCAAGAAATAAGCTGTAATTGCATGAAGCTATAGTGAATTTGAGGACTTAGCCTGCCCGACTGATACATGAGCAAAAAGAAAAGAGGGAGATACAGGCAGAGCTAGCCAATAACCATGGATAAACTCCTGGTCTCATTCTGCCCAGTGAAATCTGTCCTGGACTTTTCAATAAGGAGAGCCAATGCACTTAGAGGGAGTGGAGGGTAGAGGCTTGAGCCAGTGTGAGCTGCATATCTGACATGTGCAACCAAAAGTACACCTTCTACTACAAAAGAGGCAGTATTGATGTACAAAAAGTAAACATACAATTATAATACAGATGCTAAATTACCACAGGGCACTTTTAAGCAGATGGGAGATCAGAGTGTAAGCCTTAGGCATGGATTGGATTTTGAGAAGCAGCCAGATGAGGGCAGACTTTCCCCAGGAGAAGAAGGGCACACACAGGTAAAGGTGAGCGTACAGCACAGAGCCAGGGATGCCTACGCAGTGCTCAAGGCGCTGTCCCCTACCCGACTGTGTAGATACTTTGGAAAACATCTGGGGGCATTCTTGTTTGCTCACTGGGGAATACCAGGGTCTTAAGAAAGCAGAGGCCACGGAGGCTGGATGTCCTGCAATGCAATTCCCATAGGGCTTTCAAATGGGAAGGTTATGTAAGAAAAAATCCTATCTATCATTACTTGAGCTTACAAAGAACTATTTGCATGGTCTTAATATATAAGGATGCAACTCCTGTGTGAATCAACGGAAGACCGACTTTGCAATGAATGTTCAGATGATACCAAGAGTTGTCCATCATGTCAGAAAATCACATCATCATTGGCAAAACTCACAATGGGAACCCGGTCAACAATCTGACTCACAGGTAACTGGTCTGCAGCTGCAGCCACCACATTCACAGCGATTTTATGAATATATTCACATATACCTGCTTAGCTATCATGTTCAATGTCAAATATCAAGAAAATTGTCTCTGATGTTCAGCTGACTACTGTCTAATGTCTCTTCAATCCAAGCTTTATTATAAGTATATGCAAGGACAGACAACCTCATCTTATCTTCTGGGGTGGTCATAACTGAGCACTAAAAGATTAAAACAACAGATTACATTATGAATCAATTTCCTTGTATTTCTCCTTTTATTACACACAAGGTCTTACGTTGGCCTTTTTGAAATCATGTGGATAATTTTGTTGTATTAACTATAAATGTCATGTCAGTACATAAAGGGGATGTTACAACGTATTAGTTCATGTGCATGATGTTGGACAACCACTGACTTTGAGGAGAGCAACTGTAAGAATAATACTGTTGTCAAAATGTAGGAAGCCTTGAATGCCAGGTTAATAGCTTTTTTTTCCCTATAAGCAGCAAGAAGGTATTACATTCATGCAGTGAGAAAGCTGTGTGAACACGGCTGTGTCCAAAGGTAACCGATGTGGTACCATGAAGAGTGACAGGAGGAGAGGAGAAACCGGGAGGCTGCAGATGTGCCCATGGTAACATGACAATAAAAGCCTAAACCAGGGGAATGGGGGGGAGATGGATCTGAGGAACAACATAAAGAAGATTCCAGCATGATAAGTGCATGGTTAGGGAGGGAAGGAAAGAATCAATGGGAACTCCAAGGTTTCTGGCTCCCCTGATAGGGAAGACTTGATGGTCCAGAGTCAGAAATTGGGCAGTGTGAGTCAAGAAGCCATATCCCAGGAGAAAGATGAGTTCAATTTCAGACACACTCAAGTTTAAATCAACAGTAAGACATTCAGACGGAAATGGTGGACAGCGGTTGGCAAACGGGACTGGACTGACGATACGTAATCAGGACACAGGAATAACAGAGTTATAGAGAGGATGGAAGGACTCTCCAATGGAAGAAAGATGGGGAAGAAAGAAAAGACAGTCAAGGACTGAAGCTCAGATAACATCCACAATGAGCAAGGGAATGAAGGATGAAAATCAGCCCGACAGCAGACATATAAAAGAACACCAAAAGTTCAGTGGTATGAAAGTCAGAAGAGGTAAAGCGATGGCAAAGATAGGCAGCAAATAGCACTGAGAGCCTGGAAACAAGGACTGAGACAGAACCACTGATCTTGACCTAAGAAGCTGCCTGTGACCGCAGAAATGCCACTTGTATAGGGGTGAGATCAGAAGGCAGACAGCAAGGCCGTCCAAACCAGGAGAGGACAAGAAATCAAGGCGGCAGGTGTAGGGCACATGTTCTAGAAGCTCAGCAGTGTACAGGAGGGCAACAGGAAGAAACTTCCTGTCAATGATTACTGATTTCCACATGAAACATGAAAAGATTCGTTGATTCATTTTAACCTAGAACTGAGAACTGGTGGAAAAATACATCTACTCCAAAATGCATCACTTGGCAAAAAACAAAAACAAAATGAAACATATATAAATTATATCCAGTAATTCTTAAAGAAAGTAACACACATTTTCTCTCAGCCCTCAGACTTCAGGATGTGGCTGCCCCACGGGCCTTGGCTATGAGGCTGACATTCTGGGTCACTGTTTCCCTGAACGAAAATGAGGGTAAAGCACAGATTCTTTTTTTTATATATATAAATTTTTATTTATTTTATTTATTTATTTTTGGCAGCACTGGGTCTTTGTTCCTGCGTGTGGGCTTTCTCTAGTTGCAGTGAGCAGGGGCTGCTCTTCATTGCAGTGCGCAGGCTTCTCATTGTGGTGGCTTCTCTTGTTGCAGAGCACAGGCTCTAGGCGCACAGGCTTCAGCAGTTGTGGCACGAGGGCTCAGTAGTTGTGGCTCACGGGCTCTAGAGCGCAGGCTCAGTAGTTGTGGCTCACGGGCTCTAGAGCGCAGGCTCAGTAGTTGTGGGACACGGGCTTAGTTGCTCCACGGCATGTGGGATCTTCCCAGACCAGGGTTCCAAACCCGTGTCCCCTGCTTTGGCAGGCGGATTCTTAAGTACTGCGCCACCAGGAAAGCCCAAAGCACAGATTCTTAATAGGAATTTTCTTCACAGCAAATGATTGTGGGTCACACCTAACCGAAGATTCACCTCTAGTGTTCTTAATAAACTTATCTTTTAAAGAGCTTAAACAAAACTCTGGGTCTGTATGTCTCACTGATCATACATTCTCTCTAGGAAATCTTCTTTTCTAATAAGGTTACAGAACAAAATATGCACAATTTACTAAGTCAACAATTGTTACCTTTAATCACTTCATAAAACTAGCAGTCACTGAGTGGCTAGTAGGTTTTAGGTACAAATATAGTTTTAAAATAACCTTAGCTTCCTAAAATGTAAATGAATATGCAAACTGACTCAACATTCTAACATTTATTATTAGATGTTGAATTTTGTTTTTGTTTTTAGAAGATGTTGCACAAATTCTGAATGGAAAATTAACTAAGAGTTTTATAGCTTGGCAAATTTGTTTTCATTTTGGAACAATTTATGACACAGAGTCTAAAATGCATTGTGGCTAATTAATGACTTTTTTGTGGTTTGACATACATAACACATTAGCATTGTGATAGCTTCTCCTTAGATCCTACTGAATCATCTCTCTCTCTCTCAAATTTCAATGCATGTAAGTGGTTGAAAGAACAGAAACTCCATTTTCTCTTCTTTTTTGTAACAACTTCTGGTGCAAAGGTGATTTGTTACTGAACATCAAAGAACAATGGAGAGACTTGGAAGGTTGAAAGAAGATTACTACATGTGACTTTAAACTTCCAAAAATACAACCTACTAGTCCAGAACTCCTAACGGTGTTATAAAGTCTATATGCTCACAGGAAGAGAAAATATTCTCATTAACGCTAAGAAAATACTATTGCTATTTAAGCAGAGTAATTACAAGTACCAAGGACTGAGTATCTCTGTGCCGGAAACTGTATTACTTTTAATGCTGAAAAGTTGATTTTATAGATGAGAAAACTGAAGCTCAGTTTAACTTTAAAGGCCACATATACGTGTGTGTATATACATACACATATACACATTTTGATTTTTGTTTTTTTTTTAAACAAATACATACAGGGCTTTGGCCCTGTTCACTGGTTGGTATTGTTTTAAGAACGGGATTAATATTAGCTGCTGCCTCTGTTATTTGAGCATCTGCTAAGAGGAAGCCCTAGAGAGTAAGAGCTGTGTCACTGACTTAAAAATTCTTACAAAATAGAATTATCAAATATATATATATATATCTTCTCCCAACCCCCTCCCACCACCAAGCCACAGTATAGTGGAGTAACGTGAACAGAGTGACTGACAATTCACTCTCTAGAGGAGAAGGAGACATGGCACTTTGTAAGACAGAGAGGAGAGAAAAGACCAAGGGAACATGGAAAAGAGGAGATGAAACTCCAAGCGGAAGATTTTATTCTCCTCGCTGCATGCCCAGGGAGAGATGAGGGTGAGCCAAGTAGCATAGGCAGCCTCTCAATAGACTGTAAGCATCCAGTTTGTTGGAAATATCCTACTGCACTCCATGTGGCTGTGCTAGGCTACAGGGCTGTTAGCAGTGGGCAATTCCATCAGTGTTTGCACTTATATTAAAAACACAGTACTGTAGTTACATATTCCAAATAGCATTTCCTATTTCAGAAAAGTATTAAACAATGTATGGAAAACAAAAGCAAAACACCCCACAATGTATCACCAGCACTGAAATCAATGGCTCCCATTCCCTGGGCAAATCAGTGAATGCAAAATAAAAAAGGCAATGGACTTGAGCACCAAGGGTCCTTCCAGTTGGAAAGGGTATAATTCTGTCACTAAGAGGTATTACTGTTTTTGAGGCAGAGTTCCAATGTCTCCAACATGGTATCAACATGTGCCTTATGGACCCAGAATTAATCCTTTTCCCTTCAAGGGAAGCATGACCAATGCTGCCCTGTTATTGAGGTCCCTCCCATCCCCCTGGGTACACCGGCCGGCAGGAGAACAGTCAATTTAAATACACCATCCATTCCATTTACATAGAACTCTAAGGCGGCAAAATAATGAGAAGGGTAAGAGGGCTCCATTCGCCATCTCATCAGTTCAGGGGTCCAACACAGGAATCCGTCAATGCAGAGTGACTGTATACAAGCTTCTATCAATCAGACTTATACTAGGTTTAGTCCTGAACCAGAAAACCACCTTTTATAACCATTTCAGAAAGAAACTTTATCATTATCCTTGGAAGAATGATTTCATTAGACATATAAACCTCTTCACATGATTTAATATAGTATGTGAAAAATCTCTATACTCTAAGCAAAAATCTTTCTAGAACTCCATTTTATCGGGGAGATTTTTTTTAATGAATAAGGAGAACCCAGACTTTTTTCCTCCTAGCCACTGAGCTGTGGCTTTGTGAAATGGAATTTACAATTACTAAAAAGAAAACAGCCCCAAATCCCACAACTCCTTTCACTTAATTATTCATGACATTGATCAGCACATTTATTTTTAAAAACAGATAAAGTTAGAGCAGCACTCATAGAGGAAGAAAACTTCTTGCAAACTTGCATTACTGTGGACTTGGAAGTTTCTTTTTCAGGGATTTGTACTTTGCCTATGTAAATTTTAAAACCAATCAAGTATCATCACAAGATACTTAAAACAAGCTTACAATGTTCAAAGCCATCTTTGCAGGTGACACTTTTCATTCTAATTCACTCATCAGGATTAATTTCTGTTTATTGTTCTTAATCATTAAAAATTAGACACTTCTAGCAATACTAAAAATAAACGTGGTAATAATGAGGGAAATAGAATGGATAAGTCCTTTAGGAGTTTTAGAAATGACTTCAGGTTTTACAAAAAATATTAACTTTTAGTAAATCACAAGACATTGAATTTAACAGAATAGACTTTCTATTCCCCATACCAGTTAGGAGTATCTTGGAAACTTCTAGAAGAAAATTTAGAAGATAAAGAGTTCCCTTAGAGTGGCAGATTGTCTGTAAACATGGCAGTCAACAATTCCTCTTAATGCTGTGCACCATGCTGCTTCTTCCAATCAAGTCTGTTTCCCCTGCTCTTGATTCTGGACTGGCCTTGTGACATGCTTTATTCAACAGAATACAGCAGAGGGGACGCTCCGCCAGTCCTGAGCTTAGAGCTTAAGAGGCTTCCACTTTCACTCTCGTGGAAAGTAAAGGAAAGTAAGCCTAGGTTACTGAATGATGACAGGTGAGAGACAGCAACCCACTCAGGTCCCAGTCACTCGTTACCCCAGCTGAGGCACCAAGTTTGTGAGTGAAGCTATCTCAGATTTCCCAGGCCCAGCCAAGTCACCCCAGCCAACACCACGTGGATTAAAGATGAGCTATCCCTGAAGAGTCCTGTTCAAATTCCTAACCCACTCACACAACTGTAAACGATAAAATCAATGTTTTAAACCACTAAATTTGGGGATGGTTTGTCACCCTGCAAAAAGTAACCGATACATTTATAGTTGAATTCAATGCCATGTCATTTCCATAGTTATACTACCTTCCTTAATATTGTAAGGAATTCATATTAATTCTACAAAAGAATCAATGAACAAATATTTCCTTCCAGTGAGGCATCTCTAGTTGTAAGGCACAGAGAAAAAATTAACCACAGTAATATCAACAATTTAATGTGAGTTTAAGCATGATTATTAATTCATCAAATGAATATGGAATGCTTACGAAGATATAGGTTGTATGCCAGGAACAGGTGACCAGCAGGTAGAAAATTTTATAGCATAGAGGGGTATAAAGGCAATTATAATACAGTACACCAAATGCTATCGTAACAAAGAGTTAAAATATAGATGTGGAGATTTCTTCTAAATCTAGAAATAACTATGTTGGAGCAATATGATAAGCATCATGAGAAAGGTAGCTACAGTGCTCATTTGTTGTAAAGATTAAATGAAGTGGTTAGCATAGCACTTAGTACATAATTAGTCCACATTAAACGGTGCTGAAAAATCTCAACTATACAAAGAGTTACAAGAATTCAAACAGGGAAGGCTCATGAGTGGTTTGCAGGTTATTTGTGGATTTCATCTAACTGCCTCAATATTTCTGAGAGCCTACTCTCTGCCAGGCATTGGGGGGGTACGACAGGAGGGGCCAAGAAAGACAAATTTCTTTCCCTCAAACTACTCAATCTGGAAAACAGACACCCAATAAGAATAATGAGAGATACAGAAGGTAGAGCAAAAGACTGTCATCTGTTCAGGAAGTGCTGTTTAACTTGAAACTTGAAAGAGGAATAGGAGTGAGCCAGGCAATGGCTGCTTGGTGAGTGTGTATGAATGTATGTATGGGGATGGGGCAGAAGCAATGGGGGTGGGGAAGTGTACCCCAGCCAGTGGTCACAGCATATGCAAAGGCCTGCTCAAGAAATGGAAGATGTCCGTCATCGCTAGCATCAGAAAGCACAGGGAGGAGCTCCCCATAGTAAGGCCAGTGAGGGCAGGAAGGGGAGAGATCACACAGAGTCCTTAGGAGCCATGTCAAGTAACCTGGACTTTACCTTAAGGTCAACTGAAAGTTACTAAAGTTTTGGTAAGCATTTCAACAGGGTTGCATATTTAAAACACTTGCTGCAGTGTGGAAATAGAATCAAAATAGTCAAGAATAGATACTGGAGACAGGAGAAACCAGACTGGATGTTTTTGTAATAACTGAGAAAAATGATGATGGTTGTTTAATTGAAGCTGTTGGCATTAAAGGTGGAGAGAACTGGGCAGTTTCAGCGGATATTCTGGATGTAGGAAAGACAAGACTTGTTGCCAATTCAATATGGGCTCAAAAAGGAGAAGAAGTCAGCAGGAAATCCCAGGTTTATGGGTTGAGCAAGTGATTCAATCCTGGTGTTGCTTTCTTGTGGGGACAGTGGAGAACACTGGTAGAAAAGTAACTCTGGCCAGGATGCTGATGAGGTCAACTCTACACATATTGAGGTTGAAGGGCTCTCAGATATCCAAGTAGATGTTGTATATTGACCAGCATAAGGCAGGTTATGCTGTACCAACCAATAACTTGAAAATCTCTGTAGATGGTGACAATGAAGTTTATCTCATGCTTATATTTGATGTCTACTGCAGGTCAACAGAGGGCTCTGCACATGGCAGTCACTCAGGCTCCAGGCTCACAGAAACTCCATCTTAACATGGGCTTCCATGGCTGCAGAAGCAGATGAGGACACACAGAACCAAGTACTGTCTCCCAGAGCCCCTGCAGGAAGTAACTAAATGTGAAATGTTCACATTCCATTGGCCAAAGTCAGTCAAGGGACCAAGTCTGCCATCAGCAATAGGGCAGGAAAAAAATCATCCTCTCCTGGGGAGGGGTAAATAATTATCAACAGTTTCTATCAGTAATAAAGCAAACAACATAAATAGGTTTAGACCTTTAGATAAAGCTAACTGAGCTAAAAAGAGAGAGAAAAGAGAGACGTTAAACCGAATTTTTAAAAACATGCATATGATTTTGACAGGGGTAGAGAAAACCATTAAGAGGATTCCAGATATTAATGCGGAATAATGGAAAGGAAAGCACCAGTGGTAGATGAAACTTTTTGTTAGATTCTGTGTTCCTCTCTTTACAATGAAGAGAAAAAGAGGCAAAAAATAAATGATTCATATGAGGGAGAAGGAAAATGAGCCAATCAAAGACTCCAGGACCAAAAGAGCAGAGGGCAGACCGCCTTGGAAAGAAGGGAAGAGACAGGTTTAAGCTGGGATGGGAAGCTGAAAGAGGTCCTGAAAAGTAAACTCAATTTTAGTCCTAGAGATGAAATCTTACATAGAATGACAAATGGGTCCCTTGGGGTCTGAGATGAGTAGAAAAGTTCACTCACAATCACTATGGAAGACAAGTCAATAGCTGCCATTTACAGTCATATAATTTTTTTTCTCAAAAGTGGAGGCTGTTCTGGAGTGAAAAATGCATTGTTTCCAGACATGGGACAATATGGATTCCATTTCTGGTTAGGTCATTAACCTGTTATTTGATCTAAGGCATTCTATGAATCTTTTTGGCCTCACTAGTAACACAGATTCCAAGATGCTAAGCTTTATAAGGATTTTTGGACAAAAACATGAAAGCTATTTACAGAGAGATTTTACCTAGATCCACCCCCTCCTTGGTCTCCTAATATCTGAGATTGACAACAGGACACGGCCTCCAATCTACCTCCACGCGCTAATATCTGACACTCCGCCCAAAGCAAGGTCTTCTACTGTTACAACTTACAACCTGCCAAGTAGCCCCTTAACACGCTCTCAACTACGACAAGCATGGAAATGACTCACTGGTTCAAGAACCTGCCAGGGCAGCTCTTACCAACCAAACAGCGTGTGCTTTGACTTCCAGCCCTCCATGCGCTGAGGATTCAGCCTAGTCCTAGATTCACAGGAAGCCTTCCCTGATTATTCTACTCGATAGTCACCCCAGTTTCCTTTTCTTCTCAACTCTCTTGTCGTTTAGCATAAACCACATCTCCATTATTCTATGAATATATATACTATAAAATGCAAATAGTGAATAATATGGACACCAACACTAATACTTTAAACACAAACATCAACAGGTAGCAAAACTACTGAGTTTTCCTAAGGGCCTCATGTATCTCCCAAGGTCCTTACCTCCTGTATTTATTACAACAAATCTACACAGCTGGAGCCAATATTCCAGCTTTACAGATGAAGAAACTAGACTGCAGAGAGTCAATTAATGTAGCCAAGGACACAAACTATTAAGTGGTAAACGAAGTTTGCCTGGATTAAGAAGCATAGGCATTATGACTAGGCACAGTTTCATAATATTGCTCACTAGGTTTCTAAAAACATGTCAGTTCTTGCCATTCAACTATATGTTCCCTGAGAGCTTTCATTGTATTTTCTACCTCTCTGTATTCCTGGGCCTTATACAGGACTCCTCCACTTAGGCAGCAATTAGAGAGTTATAATTCATTCATGGGCAATAAAGTGACATTTACATCTCCTGTTTCTTATCTGAAAAGCAACTAAAATCTAGAGGGAATTTACAATGCTTAATGGATATGAGGTTTGGTGGTATGGCAGATTGCATTATTGGCCCCAATTCTCCACCCCTTCCTGTACCTACGCCCTTGGCCATGTGACTTTACAGTTCCTCCCACTTAAGGGGCAGAGGATAATTCCCCTCCCTTGAATTTGAGTTTGGCCATGTTTCTTGTTATGGCCCACAGAACACTACAGAAGTGATAGCACGCTAGTTGCAAGCCAAGATCAAAATAGACCTTATATGTTTCCACTTACCTTTTGCACCCATGCAATTAGCATAAGCATATTTTCTACCACAGAGCTTCTCCTTTAGCTTGCACACCAAAATAGCATGTGGAAATACCTGAGCCAGCCAGACCTGCAGCTTGAGCAAAGCACCCCAGCCAAGCCCAGTCAAGATCTGCCAACTCTCAGCTCACCCATAAAAATGTAAGCAAGCCCAGCTGAGTTCAGCAGAGCTACCCCAGCCAATCTGTAGTAGTGAGAACTAGATAAATTCCTCTTCTTTGAGGCTACTGAAATTTTCTGGTTGCTTTTTATGTAGAATCATTGCGGCAGTAGCTAAATCATATAGGTAAACTGTATTCTTATTCACAAATATTCCTTCTTCACCCCCAGGCCTATATGTGGAATACGTTTCTGCCCATTGTCTTGGGCATGCAGTTTTTCAGTAGCATATCAAGATATGAGACATATGCCAGGACCCAGCAGAAACTATAATGTGCTAGTAATGGTTTGGTTCAGTCTCATAAGATTCTGGGACCTTAATAAAATCTTGGACTTCCAGCCTGATGAAATGATTAGGTAAGACTTTTGGGGTATAGTTCTTGTGAAGCGAGTGAGCATAATTTGTGTACACGCGACTAAAAGTATATTTTGTGTGTATAAGGTAGACTATGGTAGATTATACTATTATTTGTAAACATTCACTTATCTTTACCTTTTTTTTGGTCTTACAGTGACTTCTGGCCAATGAAATGTTAGAAAACCTGATATATGACCAGTTCTAGCCCAAGTTTTAAGCAACTGCACAGTTCAGCTAAGCCTCTTGGGTTTCCACCCCCTGCCATGAGAATGTGTCCCACATAAGGGCCTTTCTTAACTTGGATTCGCTAGAAACAAAATCTGAGACGAAGAAGGTTTGTGGAGAAATGCTCTTGAAAAAAACAGGTTTAAGGAAGTAAACAAAGCAAGAACAGGCAGAGGGGGACTGTGAAACTTAAAGTAGTTGCAACGGGGGCATAAGTTGGGCCCAAAGGGCTTTTGGGGCTGGGATCACCCTCCAGAGTTGTCCTAAATTAAAGCTAGGGGACCAGGTTTTGTTGCCCCATATCAGCCAGTCGCTGGCATGAGCCATCACCCAAGAAAAGGCATAACCTTGGCTTGAGACAGTTCCCTACACAAAAGGAAATTCCCAGGGCTTCCCTGGTGGCGCAGTGGTTGCGAGTCTGCCTGCCAATGCAGGGGACACGGGTTCGATCCCTGGTCCGGGAAGATCCTACATGCCGCCGAGCAACGAAGCCCGTGCGCCACACCGACTGAGCCTGTACTCCAGAGCCCACGAGCCACAACTACTGAGCCCGCGTGCCTAGAGCCCGTGCTCTGCAACAAGAGGAGCCACCACAGTGAGAACCCCACGCACCGCCAAGAGTAGTTGCTCACAGTAACTAGAGAAAGCCCACGCAAAGCAATGAAGACCCAATGCAGCCAAAGATAAAATAAATTTATAAAAAAAAAAAAAAAAAGGAAATTCCCAGGTGATGGATGAACCGGTGGGCCACCAGCAGCTGACATTCCAAGCAGACGTGGGTAGATACGTCGGCCCTACATTGGTGGGCCTGGATGGAGCACTACAGTATCCACTACATGGCTGTGCCTGCAACCTGGACGCCAGGATGGAAAGTCACGTGGGGCAGGTGCACAGTCAGCCCACAGCATGTAAGGAAGCCAGGCTGTCCCAGAGTCGAGCCTCAGCTCACAGGTAACACAGGTGAGGAAAATCTGTTGTTAGAAGCCCCTGAGATTTTCAGATCATTTGTTACTCAAGAAAAGCTGACTAAAACATTTATAAAATAACAAAACAGAGATAAGACGGGCTTCCCTGGTGGTGCAGTGGTTGAGGGTCTGCCTGCCGATGCAGGGGACACGGGTTCGAGCCCTGGTCTGGGAAGATCCCACGTGCCGCGGAGCAACTAGGCCCGTGAGCCACAATTACTGAGCCTGCGCGTCTGGAGCCTGTGCTCCACAACAAGAGAGGCCGCGACAGTGAAAGGCCCGCGCACCACGATGAAGAGTGGTCCCCACTTGCCGCAACTAGAGAAAGCCCTCGCACAGAAACGAAGACCTAACACAGCCATAAATAAAATAAATAAATAATTTTAAAAAAAAACAAAAACAAAAAACAAACAAACAAAAAAAAAGACCCCACATTTTTAAAATATTTATCTAAATTTTTAAAAATATGCTTTTTAAATTAGAATGTGTGTGTGACTGCTGCAAAAATTACCCCCCGTATTGAACCACTTAACCATATTTATTTGCTGATGATTATGCATTTGACCTGAGATCAGCTGAGCAATTTGTTTGCCAGTTCTGCCTGGGGCCACTCATGTAATCTTAATCTTCTGACGGCTTAATTGATCACTGACGTGACTGACTACCAATTCTGGCTACTGACACTGTCTTTACCTGGCCTCTCAGGTCAAAAAGGCTTGTCTGGGCTTCTTTACATGGTGGTCTCAGGAAGAGGACAAGAATGGAATCTCAGTGTCTTGAGGCTGAGGCTCAGCATTCACAATCACGCCACTTCACTTTGTCCACATTTTATAGCTCAAGTTCCATAGGCTAGCCCAGATCCAAAGGGAAGGGAAATAGGTTCATTGCTTAAAGCGAAGAAAGAGCACGTCACCATGCAGAGTACCAAGGACAGTATTACTGCAGCCATCTTTGCAAACAGTCTCCCACAGGGCTGATGTGTGCTTTATCTTTTTCTAAAGTTATTTTTCTCTGATGGTCAAACTTGATATATTTTAGACTTGCCTTTCCCATCCTTGGGGGTTGGGGGTGGAACACCTGCAAACAAATATATGTAATATTTTCAATTAGAGACAATTGAAAACATTTGTGCACTAGGGGTCAGTACAGAAGAGTCAATTCAAAAATATGACCCTAAAGCAAGAAAGAAAACTAAGAAGAAGAAGAGATGAAAAAGAGGAGGAAGAAGAAACTAACTTTAAATAACATGGGCATTTAATCCTATATAAAACTGCAAACACCTCCCCATCATTTATTTTATTCTCTTCGGCTTGAAAGCATACAAAATGGATGTGTTTCTTACCCTATGAATTTATGATTTGGTATTAAGCTATTTCCTATTCTAATATATGTCTTGGGTAATGTGCGGGGGGGGATCAAAGTGGGTGAGAAGAATGACAAAGAAATAATCAGATTATTAATAAACAGATGTAAGAATTTTTAAAAAATCAAGATTCAGGAGGAAAACCCCATAAGAAATTTCTAGAAAAATGACAAAAGATATTTCCAAGCAAGTCGTAATGCAAAACCATTTACAGCAACAGGCAATTAAGACCCTACTAGATTAAAAAGAAATAATGCCTATAAGTCTAGCATTTCCCATTATACGGAAATATGCCCTCCACATATAAGCATCTTCACAGAATATGTGGTTTGTTTCATGACGTAACAAAACCCATATATCGAGACCCTTTTGTTATTTTTAAAAACATATTTCTACTAAGTACTAGAGAACCAACTCCACAGGGGCAATTACTGCTTAATATTAGTGAAGGCTTGTCTGGGCTTCTTTACATGGTGGTCTCACCATAACAGTTCAGTAAATTAATACTAAATATAAACATGTATATCTTTCCATTGCATATGAGAAACATTTCATTTAATGGTATGAAAAAGTGAGAAAGAGAGAAAATCTTTGACACACAAGGCTCAAATTTCCAAATTGCACAGATATACCCAGTTCTTAGTTGGTTTTACTTGGCAAAAATAAAAGAAGTCCTAGTAAAGAGTCACTAAGAATAGTTGAGAAAAATGACAAACTGTCTAATATATACAAATGTAATGCCTTTGTGGGTATAGGGGATGGATAGAGGTAAGGGAGGTACTGTCTACTGTTGCATGCACCCGACTTTGGTACAACTGTGCCTTATCTGTATTCCAGAGCCCTCAGAATATTCATCAGAATTAGTAACAAGGAATGGTAATCAGCAACTTTCTGCTGCTTTACATTCACAGAAGCAGCCAGCCCAACTGAGTAGCAGCCATCAGATTAGATCACTAGCTACATTGTTCGAGTTGATTTTAATTGCCTGAAAAGGGTCATTACCGACTACTGCAATGTGTTAAGTTATTTTAAAGAGTGACTATTTCTATGTAAGAAATAATAATGGACTCTGATTCAGTTAGAAAGTACAAGAAAGTATTCAGCTGGGTCTCTGTCCTGGTGGCATAAAAATACTGTCCAAGTCTGATTACAATGATAAACACCCTTACCTGCAGAACTTTTTAAAAGTAGTATGGAAAGTCAACACAGATTCCCAAACTGATAACCACAGAGAACCACCAAAATGTCACATCCTGGTTTATAAAATGCCAAGATTTCCCATTTCCAGAGCAACTTTAACATACAGGCAGGCAACTCCAAGGTAAAGAATTTCATGATATTTAAGAAGACAAATATTTGCATGGAAAAAGGTCTATGGAACTGGAACTTTTGAAACCTCAAAGATACTTGCAAAAATATTACATCAGTGTATGATTACATGGAAACTGTAGCTCTCAGGATAGTTGTTCTTTAAATTAAAATTCTAGATACATGAATCTATATATGGGATAAAACGGCATAGAGGTATACACATATTCTTGCAATCAGGCTAAAAAAATTGTGACACCAGAATAAGATCTGTTGTCTAGTTAAGAGTAATGCACCAGGATCAATTTCCTGGTTCTGGAATCATACGACAGCTATAGGCAATGTGACCATCAGGGGAAGCTGGGTGAAGGATATATAGAACTCTTTGTACTATCTTTGCAACTTCCTGTGAGTATAATTATTTCAAAACAAAAAGTTTTAAAATGCCGGTTACCAAGACTCACTCCCACAGGTAACTCAGGAAGTCCTGTTAGGGCCAAGGAATTTCCATGATTTCAACAGGACAGTTCATGTTTCTAGAAAGATCATTAACTGGGAAGCAGTGAAAGAAAAGTAGAGTATATTCAGCACTATAAGAGGGGCTTTCTGTTTTGAAGGATGATTGGTGAGATTGTTTAATGCCCATAAGCCTTTCCCCCATTTTTAAGTAATTAGTTATCGCTTAGGAAGAAGTGCTTTTGATTTGTTGTGATGCAGTCATTTAGTTCTTTCTTTCTTATGCCAATGTTTTACTCTAATAAAATAATGAAATTTGAGAATTCCAAATTACCCCCCTCGCACTAAAATGAAACAATTATACCAAGGACCAATCCTTGGTACTGACAACCTTTTAGCTTATGCTTCTTTTTTTTTTTTTTAATTTTTTTTTTTTTTAGTTTTTGGTTGCGTTGTGTCTTCCTTGCTGTGCGTGGGCTTTCTCTAGTTGCAGCAAGTGGGGGCTACTCTTCTTTGTGGAGCACAAGCTCTAGGTACGTGGGCTTTAGTAGTTGTGGCACACGGGCTCAGCAGTTGTGGCTTGCAGGCTCTAGGGTGCAGGCTCAGTAGTTGTGGTGCACGGGCTTAGTTGCTCTGCAGCATGTGGGATCTTCCCGGACCAGGGCTCGAACCTGTGTCCCCTGCATTGGGAGGCGGATTCTTAACCACTGCACCACCAAGGAAGTCCCTAGCTTATGCTTCTTTTAGGGCATAGGTCTGTCAGAGAATTTTCTAAATTCAGACCATTTCAAGATAGTCATCTGTTGTCAATGAATGACTTGTCACCCAGAAACTGTGCAAGATAAAATAAAAATCTTTAAATATACACTAAAATAATTTTAAGTCCAAAAAAAGATGCCTTAATATAACTATAGTAGAATCTGACTATCTTTCTTTCATTCCACAAATATTTACCAAAATTCTAATATGTGTGTTCCACTCCACCCACAGACTATCAGGAAAGGCAGATATTAAACAAACGTACAGTGTTAATTAAACTCTAATCCATTCTCCCTCTAAAGAAGAACATTTTAAAATACAGGTGAGAGCAGACAGCATGGGGCTCAAATCTAGTCTGGGAGGACAGTAAAGACTTCTTGGAGGAACAGATGGGTGGGTACCACTGGGCAAATGGCAGGTTTAAAAGTGAAGAGCTTTCCTGGCAGAAGTAACAGTGAATTGAGGGTAGAGATGAGCTGAGACAGGAATGAGGGGCTTGGGGTGGAACCCATGGGTGCAGGGACCCTGAAGCCACAAGTGTTACACTGAATTGTAAGGAAAGTTAAAGATGGTGCCTGTACTTGGAACACTCTATATGGAGGAGAACGAGGGGAAGAAGTCTCACGTAGACAGGCTGCATCAGTGGCAGTTTTTCTCTAGGCAGTGGGTGTCCAATGACAAGATGGATTAATATAGCACCATGTGTTGGAAAGACTGGAGCAAGAAAGGGAGTGTGGGGAGGAGGATCATTTCTTAATCTGCTGCATTTAGGTAAGAAGTGTAAAGCAAATAAAGTGCTTGAACCCTAAGCTCGTGCATAATAACCCAAATAAAAGTTCTTCTATTTTTAATCAGTTGACTGGTTACAGAACAAAGGAAGAGGATGGTGCTGAAGACCACTGGTGTCACTTGCCTTGAGGACCACAATGAGAATCAAAGAAAGAAGAGATCACCTAAACTGGAACCAGCCTGGGAAGAAAAATGATGAATTCCATTTTGACAAAATAAGTCTGAAGTAGTAGATATTCTAGAGATCTAAGAGACTATGGGCGAAGCCACAGAAAGAACCCTTTGCAAGCCAGCTGCAGAATTCTGCTGAACAGGGACATTCTTGACAGGATCTTTGGTCACAGGGGTGCCCAGTCACATGTTGCAAACTCAGCACCCCCAAAAGCACAATTCTCATGGGTGGATCAAACTCCACTGTGAGCCAGGTACTGTGATAGGAGCTGCTTTGTAGTAGCAAGTAAAACAGATGTGGTAACTGCTTACAAGACGGCTTACAGAACAGTCAACAAGGAATCAGGTAAGGAAATAGTTCCAAGTTATGATAAGGAGGAATATGATCAGAAAGTTATGGAGGACGTGAACAGAAAGAGCGTAACAGAGGTGCCCTAATCTAGAGGAGGAAGGAAATGAAAGAGAGCCCTCTCTTAGTAACTGATATTTAAACTGTGAGCTAAGAAGCAATGAACACCAGTCAGAATTTGTAATGTGTGTGCCTCTGTGTGCGTGCGTGCACGCACGCACACACACAAGCACGTTTTGTGTGTTTGGGGGTAAAAGCTGAAGGGAGCTACCAGGCAAAGGAACAGAAGAAGCCCTAAGGTAGGAAGGAGGTCAACAAAACCACAGACATAAAAAAAAGCCTACTAAGTGCTCATTCCCAAAAGCATGGGAGGAGATGATGCTGGCGGGATAGACAGGCAGTGTTTAAATCCTACGTGGCTCTCTAGGTAATACTGAATAGTTCAGAATGTGGCAGAAAGCTATCGAAATGCTTGAAGGAGAGGAGTACTAAATTTAACTAAATTAAAAAAAGAAAGAAAGAAAGAAAGAAAAATACCGCCCTGCCTGCTGTGCAGAGAATGATTTGGGGAAAGAAGAAAGAAAGGAGACAGGGAAGCCAGCGCAGTTGTCCCAGGAGAGAAGGCAGTGACCTGGAGTAGGATGATGTGAGTGGATGTGGAGGGAAGTGGGCCAATTGGAGAAATATTTCAGAGTTAGAATCAAAAGGACACGAGAAATGAGTTGCACTAGTTCCCAAAATAAGATTTTCTGAAGTACTGCAATGATCCCAAGAATTCTTTCTCCTATTATAAATAGTATACTGTCAGGTTTATTTATCAGAAATATAATCAAAGTGCTTTTTGAATTACAGAGCTCACCTTTTAACATTTGAAAGGCATTGAAAGTCAAGAGATTTAGAAAAACAAATGGGACAAATTTGTTCTGTTTTAGAACACAGAAAATTTATAGTCTGAGTTCTAAAGGCACCTAAGAGAGTGCTATGGAATTGTTGTAACATATATAATCTATTTCTTAAAATGTCAATATGTCTGCAATAAGGAACATGCATACCTTCTGAATTATTTTATCCTACTTAATAAAACAGTCATTTTTTTCTCACTTTTTTGCAAGGCAGCTTCTTGCACAGTAAAGATTCTACAAATATTTACATTCCAAGTAGCAGAGCTGTTTGAGATGCAATAAAGTTCTGCCGGCACTTCTATTACAAAGCCTTATTTCTTGTTTACAACATGCACATAAAAAGGGGGGAAATAAAACCATACTATGGATTGAAACTTGGCATACAAAGTTTCAACAAAAAAGTACACTTCTAGTGCAGCAAGTTTTCAAAAAGAATGTTCCATAGTGTTTAGGAGATAGACTATGCCGTGGTGGGGAAGGGGAGTGGGGGGGGGGGGAGGAAGACACTTGGGGGTGTCCTTCACAAAAACCATTTAGCACACGTGATCCAATTCTGAATTTTTTATACAAATTAGATCTGAGACTAAGATCTGTAACCCATCAACTTTAAAGCAATGTTCTATCTTAAAATGCTCTGTGGCTCCAACAAGCTAATTACTGCCAAATACCTTTGCGAACAGGGTATTATCGAATGCATTATTATCAAGCATAAGAAAGGAAGTAGTCCACCAGCATTAAGTGATTAATAAATGCTTATTAAAACCATGGCAGCACTTCAGAGATGCCCACCTTCAAAGAGACAAAGTAACTCCCTAAGATCAGAAGCCTTATTAAAGATGGACTGGTGGTGATCATTAATTCAGAGATAGCAAGCAAACATGCACAGCATCAATTAATCCTCCTGCCATCTGAATATCTCCCAATGCATAAAATTAACACTATTTTACTGCTAACAACTTACTAACTGGTGACTGGAAAACACAGAACATTGAACCAGTCATACAATTCTCTGGTGGCATTGCAACAATATAGTGAACTATACATAGATCTGGCAGTTTGAAAGGGGCAATTATACTTATATACTATTTCAGCACAAAACATATTAAGAGTTAATGAGAACTTCAAGTTGGACACTTAAATTACGTAGTTAAAACAAAGCCGGAAGATGTGTACTGAATGCATGAGAAGGAGTTAGGAACTTACAAAAGAGAAAGACATATTTTGCCAGCAGAGCGAAGAGGCTATTAGTTTGTAATAACTAGGCATATATGAAATGTGACAGTGATAAAATTGAACATAAATCAGCAACGGAAAGGCTGCAGCTTGTTGTCCGCAGCTAATCTTTTGCTCCAGTTGAAACTGCTCAGCACTTTGGTCCTATTAAATGTTCTGTTGCCATTTTAAGGAACACTTGGGCTACTTGGTTGTGTTGTGAAGGATATTTAAAACTTAAGAGTTCTCCTGGAGAAATGAACTAATGCCTTCATGTCTTCAGGCTGACATTAATGACATCCAGACAGCAAGCAGGACGTGGTGCTGAATTTTATTGTCTGAGGCAGCCACTGCCTGAATCTATTCCCCTGCAGATCAATTAGCCATTCAGTGCCTCCGATATCCCATCTTTAGATAGGAGGGCCACACATATGTATTCAACCTCACCTTTCATGTAAAAAAAAAAAAAAAAAAAAAAAGTGCAGCAATTTGCTCTATGTCCCTGGTGAATATGGATCCTTTCCAGGGTCCTCAAACCACATGTTGACTCTCAACTGACTTCAAGCAAGCATTCAAAGATCAGCAATTCCTGAAGCCACTATTTTTAGAATTGGCACAGTCTTTCCATTAAGGAGGCTGAACCCAATCAGACATCTTTTATGAACAACATTTACAAGAACCTGTCTTACTGTAATCAGAAACTGGCACATATTAGGCATTTTGCTAACAGTGCTCAAATGGGTATGAATATTAACCGGCAGACAACTTCCTCCCTAGTACCATGACTCACAAAGGGTTAAAACCACAGACGCAGATACCAGGTTATAGCAGCCGAAGTCCTATGACTGTTAGTAAACACAGCTAACAAGGCAAAAGTAACACATTTGACTTCAATATTGAGAGGCAATAGCTCTTTCAAAGGCAATTACTCCTCCTTTCAATCTCTGAAGGGCTCTGAATCATTGTTCTGATTAATTCCTGTTTTTAACCTATTAACAGATCAGGATTCTTTTTCAGCTGGTGTGATATTCATCTCTGTGGGGGCAGACAGAAACCACAGCACGTACAGTCTTCCTACTTTTTTTTTTTCCAGTTATTCTTGCTTAATCATTTTTAAATTATTTCTGGATTTACCTACTCACTGTATGAGCTGGGGTTTCTGACCGCCCTCCTGCACATGACACAACTCCTGTCTGTTGCTTTCTCTAGCTCTGTTTCCCCACATCTTGGTTTGAGATGAACAGACTTTCCACCCCTTTCCCAGAGCTCTGTCTGTTCCCCTCCCTTCGGCTCAGAACGGAGATTTGCTCTCCTCCCCATAGCGGTCACCGTTCGTTATTAAATCATTCCTCTGGGCGCATCTCCGTGTTGTAAATCAATACGCAAATGCAATACAGGAAAGGACACAAGGACTGGCGAGCCGTGCGGAGCTTTGCACAAGCAGAGCCCAGAAGCTGTGCATTTCAAACAAACCAAAACAAAGAAAAAAAAAAAAATTCCCCAAGGTGCTGTGATTTGGAGTGCCCAGTTGTCACTTCCTGGTTTTCTGATCTCGACCTCTCGACATTCTGGTACCTGCTTGGTTAGCCTTGCAGAGCTCCTTAGAGAACGGAGAAGCAGCCAAGAACAGGGGCCGATCTCAATTAAACTGGATCACAGCCCATCAGAGAAAACCTGGCAAATAAACGCAACGGGGCATTCCATCCAAGACTGCAGATTTGAAAGTGGAAAGAAAATGCAGCTCGGAAAACTTGATCGCTAATGGAAGCATTCTCCACCCTGGCATTCTCCATCCTTAGAGGTGGAAGCCAGGAAGGGGGTTTCTGGCAAAAAATTATCTCATTTCCACCCTCTGCACCATGGACCTGGGATTCTTCCTCTGCACCCTTACAGTGAACAACTTTTTTTTTTTTTCTCCCAACTTTCCCTGGCCAAATCCGCTGAGCTAAGGACAAGCCAGGGGAACCCACCTCGCATTACCCCACGCTCGTGCCGAGGATGCGGAGTCTTCCCATCAAGAAACCAATCCTCTCCCGAGAAGGAGAAAAATAATCTCCCCCAAGCAAAACAGCCAGGAGAGGCAGCTTTTATTCTCAACCCGTCGAGTGTATTTCCCCGCAAACAAACTTTGGGGCTGAGGAGCCGTGAAGCCAGTGCGGAAAGTTTGCCCCAGCAGATGGCTCATCCCAGTACCCGGACCGGCGAGAGGAGCCGGGCATGCCCAACCTACCTGGTCCCGGCAGCTAGCTCACCAGGTGCCAGCTCCGCCGGCCGGTCAGCCGCCTATCGCCGGGGCTCGATGGGCAGCCGTGCGCGCCCGCGCGAGACGCCGCCGCCGCAGCCCCCCGGTCCGCGCCGTTCCCGGCCGAGCCCGCGGCGCCCGCCCGCCAGCCGCCACCGCCGCTGCGTGCCAGTCTGCTGTGGCCGCTGCTGGCGCCAAGCGAGCGCTGTCTGCGCTTCCTCCGCTCCGGCGCGGGCACGGGAGGGAGGGGAGAGGGGAGGGAGGGGAGAGGGGCGGGAGGGAGGGGCGGGGAGCGCGGCGGAGCAGCCAACGGGGTCCCGCGCCTCGCGCCGCCCGCGTGCCCCCCCACCAACCCGCGCTTCCGCGCCCCTGCGCCCGGCAGGACCCCGCGTCGCCCTGCGCTCAGGCAGCGTGCGCCCACGTGCGTTCGGCCTCCGCAGGGCCCTGGGCGCGGCTTCAGAGGGGGCGGCGGTCAGCGTGTCACCGCTGGGTGGCCTTGTGCGCGCACAGTCGGGCCCCGGGGAGCACGGGTAAAAGGTAGGAGTTCCACTTCTAGGAAAGCTTCCTACAGCTGCTCTCCCACAAGTGCGCAAAGATGGGCAATTTTAATATTAAAGCCTATATTTATTAAGGGCCCGCTACGTACCAGGTAGCGGATTGCGCAATTTAAGTGAATTAGTTCTTGGTTGTCCCCAGAGCACCCCTGGGTCTATTATTACTCCCTGATTTAGTGATGAGGAAATTAACTTGCCTAAGGCTGAAATGAGTAAGTTATGAGAATAATCACTAATTTTTTTGTCTTTTTACAAGGACCCTATGAGGTAGATCTTATCGCCTTTATTGTCTTAAATACATACAGACAGTGTTTGGTTGGACAACCTAGGCTTGAATGAAAGCCTGTTAAAGTCCTAAACCCGTGGTTTGAACAGCTAGGCTAGACTTACTTCCCATACCTGTGCAAAGGTTGTTCAGTGCAGCTTTACTTCTAATTGAAAAAACAGCCTACCTGTCTGTCCATCATTAAAAGAACAGCTAATTAAAGTATAGTGGAGCCATAGGATGGAATATAATGCAGCCACCTACAGAGAGGGAAGTACATCTACTAGTATTGGCATGAAATGACCTTCAAGAGGTATTACTAGGAGGAAGAAGTTTCAGGAAAAGTATTTTCAGTTTTTTGCTTATATACACGTGCGCATGCATATTTATGCATTCACCATTGCTAGAAGGATGACCCAGGATACTGTTAACAATAGTCCTTGTGAATAAAATTGAAATTGGGGCTGAATTTTATAATTCTTTGACGTTGTTTTTAAAATGTAGCATAAATTTACTTTATAGAAAAAAAAAAAATCTACTCCTGTTTGCTTAATTAGACTTAAACAAGGGTTTCCAGCCCTGTCCCCTCTTCTCTCCTTTCCTCTCTCTGATTCCTACTGTCAGAGGGACACAACCACTCATCAAGGGCAGCAGCCAGGGCCAAAAAGACCTGAGAGGGGTTTTAAGGGAAATAGCCGTTTGGCTGCTCGTTCTCATTTTTGCTCATTTCTCCCAGGAATAAATGCTCCTGTTTAGTCCCCTGCAATTCAGAATGGAATGTGAACTTTTGGAAAACTCTCCTTCAGGGGCCTTAAAAGATAACAGGTAGAAAACCCAGGTCAGTAAGATGCAGAGCACTGCTGCCTACACTGAAGCCCGCATGGAGGGCCCCAGTCCTTCTTGCTGGCGGAAAGAAACTGCTTCAAAGGGTCCAGTGCGGTGGGGTTTCCCCCAGAACGATTTCGGCAGTGATGTCTCCTTTCCCCTTGAGCACACAGCAGTGTCCTGGGATACACTGGGTAACTTTGTCTGATCTTGGCCACTTTTATCCTATTTCTCACTTTATCAGGAAAACTGTTCTTCCCTGTCAAAGTAATGGCTGGATTAAAAAAAAAAAAAAAAGATGGGATTATTTATGTTTCAAAAGAGGGGAGGCAAGGATAGATGGAGCTCACTACTATAAATAAAAATAATGTGCTTTTTCCTGTGAGAATTAAATTGCTGTAAATTTGGGCTCCTTAAGGTCTCTGTACTCAGCAAAAGAAAAAAATAGAATAGGTACGGAACTGTGGTTTATGGTCGTTTCAGTTGTTATTGGTTACTGTAAATAATCTTTTTGCTTGCAATCTGGGAACATGTTGGCAAACCCCCTGAGTGTGACAAAATGTTTTATTGGGTAGAACTGGTGTATTCTGGAAGGAACTGAGAAAACTTTCCATGCAAATTATGCTCATGCCTTGCACCTAGCAGGTGCAATTACTGCCAGGCCCACATCCATCACAGGAGTGCCTCTTCTCTGAATATTTTCAAGTCGATGTCTCATAATGCATTATCCTTCTAATACATACATAAACATAGACCCTATGTAATGGGAAGGGAAAGAGCATTTTTATCAAGGAGGAGGAGCTGTCCCCAGGCAGCAAAATGACGGGAAAAAGACAGGAGAGAAATTGCTTTAAATTAGAGGGAGAGAAATCTAAACCTGAACCCCCCACTGCTGTCTCCAAATAATTAGTCATTTCCAAGCTCAGATTACATTCGTTGCCTGTGCTGGTGAAAGCTGATTAGCGCTGGAAAGGAATTTAGTGAAATCTCGAATCTATGGTCGCAGCAGAAGGGAGGACATCCTAAATTTGCAGCAGTAATGATGACCATTTCGTGTGAGCCACAGTTTCATAGTCAGAAGAGGTAAGAGGTGTATAAATACATGTATATAAGGAGATATGCATCATTTTATTTCCTCCCTTTGCTCAAAATGTAAAGCATAATGTGAGTCAACTGAAGACCTGATAATTTACCAAAAGTTGATACACAAGAGCAGGTTTAAATAAAATTTCCATCCAATTTCTGGGCTGGAAGCCCAGGAAATTAAAAAAAAGAAAAATTAAAGGCACATGTGGGTCTTCTCAGTGTGAATGCCGGATGGAGTTTTTATTGAATTTGGCCTCAACTGATTGTAGCATTATAAGCAATTCTGCAGTTAAGTTTCAGCAGCCATTTAGATGGCAAATCCTTTTTTTAGGGTATTATAACTAAGAATAATAACTTCCTTTTTATATGGCACATTTTATAACAAAGCACTTTAAAGTGTGAGATCATCTTCCCATTATTAAGATACCCCATCTGTGTTGGCATATAGAAGCTATTTCATGCCACTGACACCACATAACAGTTATTTGTTTGCCTGTTTCTTGTGTAGCAGAAGGAAATGAAGAAAAATATCTACTAAACCCACAGACTGACATTCTTCGGTAAAAGTATAAATTGGAATATAGCCAAGTTACTAAGTTAAACATACCCATTTCTATAAAAAGAGGTGAGGAGTCTTTTAGTTTCCATGGGTGGAAAGATAAGTCCTATGGACTTTGCCATGTTACTGTCCCCAAGTACATATCTAGATGTAAAGATTATATTATTGAGTATACAGAATTGTCATCTCTAGTGCTGGTGTGGGTGGTTCTGAGAGGTTCCTTGAGTCAGGCTAAAGAGCAGTAGTAAGTTTTCAGCATCCAAACGGGAGTAAAAATTAAAGTTGTTACAGTAACTGGATAACAGGCAAAAAATCTTCCATGAAACTTTCCCCTTAAATGTTTGTCCATTGAATACCCTTATTCAAGCAAGTTCTCCATTGTTCTGGTAAGAGGGTCAAACTGGAGGATTCTGGAAACATGAATGCATGTAAAATGCTTAGCACTGTGCCTGGAACTTAGCTCTGGGTGTTAATCAAATATAACTAATTAAAGTGTCTACTCACTTGTTTTCTCCTCTAAAGGTGATTGCCAAACTTTCTGTCTGTAATAGCTCTGCTGTCATTCTCTTTATGTCACAGAACATATCCCTATGTGACCCTATTTTTTACATGTTTTTTGTTGCCAGAATCCCTCACTAGAATGCAAGCTGCATGAAAGTGTGGTCTTTTGTTTGTTTGTTTACTGTGGCGTTCACAGCCCTCAGCACATATCTGACCCACACATGATTCAGATTCCGTAAATGTTCGTTTAATGATTGAAAGAGTTTCCAGTGTGCCAGGCACTGTACTCATTGCTTATACCCAGTGCTTTGCAACCCTTAAAACAACCCCAGGAGGTAACTAACTATTGTTTTACTGTCTTTTACAGATGAAGGAACTAAGACACAGAAAAGTGAACTCATGTATTTGGAAGCTCTCTGTTTGAAGATTGCACAAGCTGCAAGTAGCAAAGCTTGGCCTCGAATTGTGGGGTCCAGTGCCAGACTCTCTGCTTCCTGTGCATCCCTGTGAGTTTAAGTGGATTTTGCTACCCATCCAGTCCAACACTTGTAAAATTTTAATGTGCCTGCAACTGGGAATCTGGTTAAAATGCAGATTCTGATTTAGCAGGTCTGGGGTGAGGCCTGAGACTCTGCATTTCTACCAAGCTCCCAAACGATGCATGGAGCTGCTGGTCCAGAGACCAGACTTCGAAGAGCTAGGTTTTCATGTTAACATATAATCCAGTTGGCACATCCCAAATTTTAGGGATGGAAATTAATGGAAGTTAAAAAACAATATTGGAATTGCTTAAATAGTTATGAAATCATAGAGTTTGACTTAGAATTATTTCTTCTAGGTTTACAGTGACTAGTCCAAAGTAAAATCTCAACGAATATTAATTTCCTATACAGAAGAAGAAACTGAGGCACAGAAAGATTATGTAACTTTTCCCAGTTCACTGGTGGCAGAGCTGAGATAGTGACCACCTGATACCTGTGCTCTTTTTGATCAGAAAGCACTGACGCCTCTTGATCAGTTTTTTAACAGTAGATTTCATGGAAATTTGAAATGGCAACAGACTGACAAGGTTAAGAGAGTTGGTAAAGAGGGTGTGCACAGATGTACTTAGCGGTTGCACTTTGGTAGGGATGAGGTGGTTGCACCCTGAGGAAGAAATGAGGGCACCTGAAGTTCAGAGCTCCTGAATTGAAAACCTATTACACAACAGCTGAAGAACGCTACATGTAAGAGCCCTTCCCCCTAATGTATGTTACTATACACAAGCAATGTAAGTTTCCCATTTAGTAACTCTATTTATGGGGGGTATTTTCCCAATATTAATGGGAATAACACTGTCTTTCCTATTTAAATATGATCATGTTTTGAAAAAGAGGTTATGTACATATGTCACTTCATTGAAAATACGGGCTTTTGCACAAAGTAACTTGCCTTTCATTAATTTACCTCATCATTTTTTTTACTGTGGGTTTTAATAAGTATTTTATTGGTTTGTCTGTCTAAAATGTTTTCCCCAAGACTGCCAATATTTCTTGGAATAAAAATGAAGATTTTTTTTCATATGCTGAAATGCAGAAAAACATCCTTTACGTATTTATATTTTCATTCTGCTCATACTGTTATTATGATGCAAATTTTTTGACAGTAATAAATATATTGATGTTAAAACTGGGCTTCTGCTCTATGTGTATCTTTGAAATGCTTATATATCTAAAAAATCTTAGCTGATATGGTGAGACAAAGGGAGTTTTTCTAAACTTAAGGTGAAATAAAGTTCTTCACGGGGGAGTTTGAGAATGAAAAACAAAAACTGTTTCTTTATGAATAGAGGATGACTGTTATTAGCCGGATAAGTATCTTGGATGAGGGATAAAGAATGAAAACAAAGATTGTTTTAGTCAGCTCTGCCTCCTAGAACAAATTACCATAGAGTGGCTGGCCTACACCACAAACATTTATTTCTCATACTTCTGGAGGCTGGAAATCCAAGATGAGGGTGCCAACATGGTTGGGTTCTGGTGAAAGCCCTCTTACTGGTTTGTAGATGGTGGCTTCTTTTTGTATCCTCACATGGCAGAGAGCAGACAGAGAGAAAGAGGTGGGGGAGGAGAGAGAGAGTGTGTTTTCTGGTCTCTTCTTATAAGGGCACAAATCCTATTCATGAGTGCTCCACCCTCATGATCTAAGTACTTCCCAGAGGCTCTACCTTTTAATATTGTCAGGTTTTTAATGTAATAGCCAGTTATTTTACCAGCAAAAGTGCGTTTATGCGGAAATAGAGGAATTGCAGTTCGGGATACCCAGACTATGGTGGATCATAGGCAAATCCAGGGAACAAGGAAGGGGAACCTGCTTTAATAAGGAATTGTTTTTTTGTGTGGGGGGGAGGTGGTTTGGAAGGGGCTGTAATAACCAAAGAGTCCACTGGAGGAAGCTGGGAGTACAAAGTATGGAGGCTTCTCATTGGTTGAGCTGCTACAGTCTGATGGGCTGGGCTGTCTAAGGGCAGAGTTACATTTTCTCCTCCCTGCTAGACAGTAAAGTAGGCAACCCCTTCCTCCCTGAGATGTAGGCATGTGTCTTTTCCTATTTGTAGTAAATGACCACGCATGGCAGGCATGAGAGCTCCCCCTACAAACCTTCACAGACTCCAATTTCAGCTGAGGTTTCTTTAATTCATTCCACAGTACTGTCACATTGGGGGTTAGGATTTCAACATATGAATTTTGGGGGGACACAAACATTCAGTCCATAACAACGACACAAAGTAAGTTGAGGTAAATCTATGCTAGGTAGAAACCATTGTACAGAAGACCAAGAGACAAGAAAGAACAAGTTTGTGTTGATGTAGTTGCTATCATCAGCTCCTAATGAGCTAACAAGGTAGTATGGTGAATAGTATTTTGACAACATTTATAGGCATCTGTATGAAGTGGGTCTTTTAGCCTCTGAAGAAAGAAATGTAAGAAATTGTTTTACATTTCAGCCAGTTTACCCCAGTGAAGTGCTTTTTCTTTAATAACTTAATGTAACATTAAGTTTTCTATTTCCACTATTTACTAATAATTGGGCAGTGTCTTAGGGAAGGAATAATTTCCACACCTAGTCACAACTGGCCAAAACGCAAGGAAACCTTTCCTTCCTCCAGAGTTTGGAGGAAAAGCAGCTGATTTCTAAGGTTCTGATGACCACTTTTGGACCTCTCACAGGGCCCAACACACAACATGCATTAAAATGTTCACTGAATGAACATGTGTCAAGTGGTAAATTTCTAAAATTCTTTTTGATTACATGCCATTTATTTTGATCACCTACTTTCAATTTTTTTTTTCATTTTTGTCAATATGATTAAAGGAAAAGAGATTTTTCTCACTGAAATGCACACCCTTCATTATGCTAAAATATCCTTTCGAGAAACTGACAACTAGAATCCTTTATTCTAGTGGTTCTGACACTTTTGCCTCATGTTAGAATCACTTGGGGGAGTTAAAAAAATCTGGGTGCCCTGGTTTTACCTCTTCCTGATTAGTTCGGAATCTCTGGGATGCAATACCCAGGTATCAGTATTTTTTAACTGCCCACGTAATTCTAGTATGCAGATAAGTTTGAGAAGTATTGTGGGTTGAAATGTGTTCCCTCAAAAGAGATGTGAAGTCCTATCCTCAGGTACCTGTGAATGTGACTTTATTTGGAAATCAGTTTTTTGTAGATGGAATTAGTTAAATTAAGGGAAGGTTTTACAGAATTGGAGGGCCCTAATCCAATGACTGGTGTCCTTCTATAAGGAGGGGAATTTGGACATACGGAGAGAGGAGAACGCCCTGAAAAGACACAGAGAGAGGCACAGAGGGAAGACAGCCATGCGAGGTGGAGGCTGAGGCTGGCATTGTACAGCTGTAAGCCAAGAAACACCAAGGATTTCCAGAAATCTCAAGAAGCCAGAAGAGAAGCGTGGAACAGTTGCTCCCTCTGAGCCGCCAAGAAGGAACCCATCCTGTTGATACCTTGATTTTGCACAGCTGGGCTCCAGGACTGTGAGAGAGTAAATTTTTATTGTTTTAAGCTACTGAGGGGGACTTCCCTGGTGGCGCAGTCGTTAAGACTCTGCCTGCCAATGCAGGGGGCACGGGTTCGAGGCCTGGTCCAGAAAGATCCCACATGCTGGGGAGTAACTAAGCCCGTGGGCCACAACTACTGAGCCTATGCTCTAGAGCACGCGAGCCACAACTACTGAGCCCACACACCTAGAGCCCGTGCTCCACAACAAGAGAAGCCACTGCAATGAGAAGCCCACCCACCACAATGAAGAGTAGCCCCCGCTTGCTGCAACTGGAGAAAGCCCGCGTGCAGCAACAAAGACCCAACACAGCCAAAAATAAATAAATTTATTAAAAAAAAATTGCTACTGAGGTTATAATAATTTGTTACTGCAGCCCTAGCAAATGAATACAGCGCTTCTTAGTGGATCCAGAGTAGGCTGGCCAGCAGTTTGTAATTCCTCCTTTTCATCTCATTTAGTCAACTAGCTGAATTGGTGGGTGGGTTCTAAATTAATAGCCATTTTCACTGACAGTGCCAGAGCAAATATTCTGCCTCCTTCCATTCCTCCCTCTGCCCCACCTCGGTCATTAAGCCAGGAAGAAAAATTCAAAGCACTTATTTGGATGAAACATTTCTTTGGGTCATTATAGTTTTAAGGATTAGACTTTGCCACTTGTTAGTCCAAGCATTTGTTTGCTTACATTCTTTCTATCATGGTCCATAAAATACTGAGTCACAATACTCCAGTATTTTCTCTTTTAGCCAAGTTCAATTGCTGCAGGATTCAGTCACTATAATCAAAACATTTTAATACTTGAAAACAATGAAAGGAAGAGGTGACTTTCTTTTTCTTCACTCTTTCTGTCAAGGTGATAAGTTCCCAACTATATTTTCCCATAAAACAATCTCTGCCAATTGTTTCTTCAGTATTTATGAAATGTTCCTACACTGCAAACTATTTTTAAAATGAGATTCAAAGAGACTTTAGGTGACTCTTAATCATTTTCAAACTATTATCACAATTATCACAATCGCTGGGAAGACAAGTATAGGCATGATTTGCACATGGATGAAAACAACCTAGTAATCAAAAGCTGAGGAAGCAGCCCTCTTCCCAGTGAGCCATTTTAGATGATAAAATAAGTAACTGCAGTGTGACTCTCCAGTTAACGAGGATATTCTGGTTATAGCATGAATGTGTGTGAAACTTCAGAGCAGGTCTAGAAGTTTATAAATTATAATCCCCAATATGACTGTTGTGTATCTGACACCCCAGCTAACACAAATTAGACCCACAAATGCAGATGTGCAATTACGAAAGCATCGGGAAGGTTATCAAGTGAGATGTTTTTTGACAGTTAAAATCACAAAACAGAGGTAACCTAACAATTAAGGGTTAGTGAGTCACATGAATAGAAATACCACTGGTGGAGAGAGAGGGCTTCTTACTTCTGTTAGCAAAGATTGCTAGTTTCTAGAAATAAGCATTACTGGTATTTTGGCTAGTCCTATTTTGACCACTAGGCAAATTTCTTTGGGGCTATTTCTGGCTTTTACATCCTCAGGATTCTTAGCAGGGAAAACATGCATAATAAAAGGAAGGTGGTGGATTACAATAATACTACCCAGATGATTGGAGAGGAAAGATCTCTCCCCCTATGGACAGCCAGTGTATTTTATACATAACTAAAGGTGGGTGACATAATTTGTGGCATAATTTCAGTGTGAAATGAAAATGCGGGACCCCTTGTTCAAAACACAGGAAAAAAGTGTTGTCTATAAATGTAGCTTTTTTCTTTTTCCCACAGTTGATCTCTCTTGAGTTGTCGTGATGTTCTTTATTTTCTGTTTAATGTCATTCTAAATAAAGGAGAATTAAAAATGTTAATTTTTAGCATGAATTTTAACATGCATATTTATGTTGTGCAATGCCAGTTTTAAATGCAAATATAAGAGCATTTAACTCATATGTGGTATCACCGAAATTATACAATTTGTGTTTTGCAGCTTCTACATGCATATGTATTTTGTTCTTCCCAGAACAATGGAAATGCCGGACAAAGCTAACTCAGCTGTTGTTATTTTATCTGATATGCAAAACTCTCTATTTTCGGCTTATTGATGAATGAGGAAGGATTGAAAGGAAAAGGATGCGTGGGTTGCTTTATCTTTCACTTTCCTCCTGTGCCATAATTTTCACATTTGTGAAAATTGTCTAGTACAGGGAATAATAGCAAATAAGAAAGGATATAATAGTGTTCTTTGGTTGTTAGGATTTCTCAGAATGCCATTGCTCTTTTTCTGCATTGGAAGCAAAATTCTGATTCTGATGCAAAATGTGGCCTCTCAGGGCTATCAGCACCTTGCCTACTCAGTTGTGGATGTAACTAGCTTACTTTTTACTTTAAGTTTGATTCTTGCAGAATTCCCAGGCATAGTGAGTGCACCAGAAGTCTGTGACTGTGGGCCTTCAAGAACACTCGTGAATGGCACAACAAGGACTGTCGACGCCAGGATTGCACGCATCTCCTCTGCGCAAGCACATATTCTGTTGTCCAGTGGATTTCATTAACAAAACACAAGTCCAGGGCTTCCCTGGTGGCGCAGTGGTAGAGAGTCTGCCTGCCAATGCAGGGGACACGGGTTCGAGCCCTGGTCTGGGAAGATCCCCCATGCTGCGGAGCAACTGGGCCCGTGAGCCACAACTACTGAGCCTGCGCGTCTGGAGCCTGTGCTCCGCAACAGGAGAGGCCGTGACAGTGAGAGGCCCGCGCGCCGCGATGAAGAGTGGCCCCTGCTCGCCGCAACTACAGAAAGCCCTCGCACAGGAACTAAGACCCAACACAGCCAGAAATAAATAAATAAATTAATTAATTAATTAAAAAATAAATAAAAATAAAACAAAACACAAGTCCAAAGATAAAATTATTAAGAATTTCAAGGCAGCCACAACATAGCGTTAAACCAAGAGCAGGGCAACCGCATAGGTCACGCCACCATGAAGCCCCCTGGCAAAGCTGTTGTAAGCCTATAACTGTAGTTTTCGAATTTAACTCTGCCCTCCCACTAGCATAAAAATGTCTTGGATTTGTATGTAGGTTTTCAAGTGATAGCTAAAGACATTCAGTGTAGTAGGTAACTGGGGATGTATAAAAAAATAGTGCTATCATTTTTTAGCTCTTATATCCAAATTTTGGCTCACTAAAAATCGATTACTTTCTTGTATAAAATAGGTAAGCACTGTGTCCCTGAGTATATTTCATCCCCTTTTCCCTCCCTCCCTTCTCCCCTTCCTTCCTTCCTGCCTTCCTTCCTTCCTTCCTTTCTTTCCTTTTCTTTATTTTTCCAGTGTCCTTTCTTTGATTCATGTCGGAAGTTTGCTACTGGAAACTAGCCACAATCTACATTGTGGACCTCCAAAGCTATCCAACAAGCCTCGGGCAATTAATACTTACTAGAGAACAATATAATTCCACAAGCAGTCATACCCTCCCTCTTCTGCACACATTTCTATGCATTTCTCTCTTGTCTTAAATTAGTGTAGCCATTGATTTTGGTGTCTTTTTCTTAGGGAACAATTTTTATACCGCGTGTTTAAAAAGTGATGATAGGGTTCTTAGACATGTGGCCTTGTGATTCACTGATAGAGCCTTTGAGGGTAAATCTGCCTTTTTGGCATTGTTAATCTCTTTTTGCCACCACTCTTTTTTAGAGGGTTCTTGCATTTAACGTTTAGATCATTAACTTTAAGCAAGAAATGGCAGAATCTCAAAACTGGCATACGTTCCACGAAAGCAGCCTGGGGGCTACACACATTCTTCCAAGTTTTAATCCTCCCAGGTGCTGCTTTTGTTGAAAACATTCCAACTCTACCCTGTATTTGGTATGCTGCCCTGTTTACCAAGAGTGCAAATCTCCTGTAAACCTTACTCTTAAAAAGGCTACCAGGATCAGAGCCAATCAAAAAAGGAACAGCCTTCATAAATATTCACAGCTCACCAGAGACTGAGCTGTAACAAGTAATGAATAGTCATAGGGAATCTCATCACTGACGGAGACCCATCAATGCAAAAACAAAACCCCATTTCCAAAAACAATATAAAGGAAGCATGTCTGTAAAATACCGGCTAAGAGTAGTATTATGAGAACAATTATTTCAATTTAGAGACGTCTCTGTTATATTCCATGAATCATTTATTTTCTCCCCCTCCCAGATTAAATATAGATTTTTAAATATAAATATCTGTTTTAAAGACCTGTTTTTCCCAATATACCATTTTCCCCCTTCTACTTGGATAACTGTCGGCAGTAAGATACATGCATTTTCTCTGTATAGCATATCTGTTTGCTTGCAGGGCTCATGGGAAAGCAGTAGGTGATTTTTAAAATGGTTTCTGGCTTGTGGTAAACATTTCATCCTGAAAACTGGAAAACCACTTGGTCTGACTACCCTCAATCTGAGAATAAAATATTTGGGCTTAAAACATGAAGTGGGTAGAGGCATATGGGCTACAATGGGTCAGGAAGTATTCTGGACATTAAATCTGGGAGAACAGGGGAAAATGTATCTCTCCTTCCTTATTTCTCCCTTTACTGCTTGTTAAATAGAATTGTCAAAGCCTCCAACCTCCTGCATCTGTTACAATGTTTTGTAGATTAGATATTTGGAAAGCTCTGTTGCTTTCTGAGTCTGTCTTAAATGTGATCTGCTCTCTGTTCTGAAACACACGCAATTACAGATGATTTCATAGGTATGTACTATGAACAGGACACCTCTGGTTGTATGATGTACTTCCCCTCTTCACATGCACCTGCATGATTAAACTCTAAGAGAGACTGGAGGACTCCCAAGTATTTTAACGTATACATGAAGTAAGTCCACAGAGACTTTCTTCATTTATCCTTTTAACACTCTTATTATCCACCTAACTCTCTGTTTCTCTTTTTTTTTAAATAAATTATAGTTGACTTAGAGCAAATTCATTTCATAGTCACCTCTTCCTCAACCGCCCCATACCTTAAATTCTAGAAACTTGCAACTGCCGACTAAATTAAATATAAATTCCTCAACTTTACATGATGGTTCTCATTAGTATTCTATTAACATTAGGATAGTGCCAAATAATAGATACTCAAACAAAAAGGAGGAATATATGTTCATAGAACCAAAAATCCAGAGCTAGAGTTAGCCTTAGATAAAGCTAGATCCAGAGCCTTAGATCATCTCATCAGCTCTCTTCTCCTTTGCCTCTCTTCTTTGCCTCTCTCTTCTCCTTTGCCTCTATTATCCTTTGCATTAAATTCAGTGTCAAACTTGTTCTCACCATTTGGCGACTCCTAGCAGCCCCAGGCCTACATCCTTAATGGTTCAAGGGTATCTGAATGAGACTGCTCTTAATCCCAGCAGTTCCAAAAGAAGTTCCAGAATGAAATCTCACTGTACTCCTTGGCCTACCTTAGGTTATTTGCTTATCCTTGATCCAGTCTCTGGAACCAGAGGAGATGATGCTATGATTGATGGACTTGAGTCATGGTCCCACCCTTGGACCTAGGCATAGACGTAGGAGTCAGCTCCCCGCAACCGCATTGACTGTGATACTCATAGGAAAAGTAAGATCTTGTAGACAAACAAATAGAGAGTTGAGGCTGGGCAGGAAGTAACAACAGACATCCATCAGAAGCCATAGGCTACGTTTCTTATCTTCTCCTATTTCCCTAAAACAACCTGTTGTGGAGACCTCTTTGGTTTTATCAGCCACTGCACAAGGGAATGGTAGTGGAGATTCTGTACCTAGTTGGAGGTCATGAGTGTCAAGCATGGTCTAGGGAGATATAGTCCTCTTCCCAAGAGACTGCAGTCAGCCATATAAGATTTTCAGGAAATCTTTCTACCAGTTCTTAGTCTAAAACCTAGTCTTGAAATCAAGTCTCATTCCCAAAGATGGTTGTCTCTAGGGAGACTGGGTCTCTGTTAAATTAAAGGCTTAACTTTGGCCCAGAGTTTCGTGGCTGTAACCTCTGTTTAATGCTAATTATATATTCAACATAGGTTTAATCATATACTGAACATCCCATAGCAAGGAGGGTAAGATAATTGTTCTGACACCTGGGACCTCCCAATTGCATTAAGCCACTCAGACACTCACTGTAGTGTAGCAGTCAAATTGGCATCTCAATACAGCCTTCTAGTTGCCTCCCCCATTGACCTATCGAAAAGCCATTTATGAAAGGTATAATTCTGCTAAGCAGTGCATCCCCCAGTAGAAAATAGGATGCAAAGACATTAAAACATTAAAAATATACCACAACTCTTATAACCTACTTTTGGCATTAACATTTTTTTTTAATATCCTGAAAGCCTCAAAAAAGGGGAGCAGCCTCTGGCCTTCTGTTTCCAACACCTTTAAAATTATCTCTCTCTTATTGAAACTTTCCAGAAGCCACTCTCCTCTAAACCTTCATAGCAAGTTCTGAACTTCACACTGAGTCTTCATTATCTTCTGCCTTGAATTAGTGTTGTTGTGTGCAAGCCTTAGATGATAGTAACCTTTTGAGTTCAAGTCCTATTTATACCTTGCCTATGTGATATTTATATTTTTTTATGATGTGCTTGTTTAAGCCTTACAATATTGTCCCAATTACCTGGAGGACAGGACCTTCGTTCTATTCATTTATGTATCTACTAAGAGCCTGGCAAAGGATTCTGTGTACAAACTTGGTACATAATTCATATTTGTTGGAATAGCATGAATCTTTTAGTCTGCATTTGTCTTTAAACTGTCTGTGTCTTGTGTGTATCTTGATGGTCTAGATTGTAGTTGGTAGTGAAATCCATATTTTGCTTTGCTCCTGTGAATTTATAAAGGGTTGCCCCTCTGAGAAGTAGTTCTTACCAACACTCCTAACTCTCAGTCAGATAGAACTGACCACTTATCTTTGGCTCATTCCACATATCTTTCACTCCACTATATATATGCTTCTATCATGTTGTGTTTCTTAGTTTATGTGCCTGTCACATTTTCTTATTCTGTGAGCCCTTCAAAAGACGCAGTGGTTGAGAATCTGCCTGCCAATGCAGGGGACACGGGTTCGAGCCCTGGTCTGGGAAGATCCCACGTGCCGTGGAGCAACTAGGCCCGTGAGCCACAACTACTGGGCCTGCGCGTCTGGAGCCTGTGCTCCTCAACAAGAGAGGCCGCGACAGTGAAAGGCCCGCACACCGCGATGAAGAGTGGCCCCCGCTCGCCGCAACTAGAGAAAGCCCTCGCACAGAAACGAAGACCCAACACAGCCAATAATTAATTAATTAATTTATTTAAAAAAAAAAAAAAAGAGCTATTTTTTTTTCCATTTTGTATCTCCCGTGCCTAGATCATAAATTTTGGTCTATAATTATTTTTCGTGTCGTATAAATGGAATGATGTATTGAAACTAAGATAATTAAGACAGTTCCTCTAGAGGAGGATGGACTCTGGTGTAAAAAAGTTAATCTTCACAATGATAACACTTCATAACAAATTGCCCCAAGATTTGGTGGCTTAAAATAGCAATCATTTATTCATGCTCATGTGTCTGTGGTTTGGTGATCTAGCTGTGCTTCCAAGTGTGGGTCTGGCTGGTCTAGGCTCCTCACCACAAATTGGGCTCAGTCTGTAACCACATGTTGACTCTGGAGGCCTGGTGGGAGATGCAGCAAATTACCCATCACCTTCTCATGGTGATGGCAGAAATGCAAGGGAGCAAGCCCTACCGCTTAAATATTTCAAGCCTTTGCATCATGATGCTAATATCAAGTTGGTAATAATAAGCAACAAGGATATGTTGTACAGCACAGGCAAATACAGCCATTATTTTGTAATAACTTTAAATGGAGTGTAATATATAAAAATATTGAATCACTATGATGTACACCTGAAACTAATGCAGTATTATAAAGAATCTATACTTCAATTAAAAAACAATAATATTGAGTTGGTAAAAAAAATCCAAATGGCTAAGCATAAAGTCAGTGGGTGGGTAAGTATACTTTGAGTGTATGAGAACTGAAAAATCTTGGAGCAAAGGGCACAGGTTCAGGCAGGGGTGGAGAACTGTGGCCAACATTTCCATCTGGCATATCAGGTTATAAAGAAGATTCGTGAAAGAAATAGCAATCCTGGAGTTGGATAGTTTCATTTAGCCATTGCTGTTCTGGGATTTATTTGTGGTCAGCATCCAAGATACCCAAGGATTATTCTACTTTAAATCATATTTGAAGATCTCCTGAGTTGATGCTTATGAGTTGTCTTTTTACTGCATTTACAATATAAGTTGTATACCCTTATGGATATCAAAATGTTGCTGTGCTATGCTTACTAAATCTAAGGTTAGTTTCTTTCATGACTAGACTGTCCTTATTATGACCCTTATTTTTAACACCCCCCCAAGTAAGTTGCCTCCTTAATAATTCACTAACAATACTGACCCTCCCTTCAGAGAGGCTGTGTTATTTAACTGCCTTCTTCCTCATAATCAAGTCAGACTCCATGAACAGTTAAGGATTTTGTTTTGAATTTGTAAATGAATATGATTTAATACAAGTTTATGCAATAGTTCTAAGGTTTAATATTTTGCACCCTCTGCTGGGGAAAAAACAAAGAGAATTACAGCAGATGTGGAGAAGTAAGTGATATAGGACATGAAGTGAAAGCCTTAGATTAGAAGACCACTTGGCCCATAAAAGTCTTTCATTTTGCAGTTAGTTTGAGAATATGATTCTGTAACTCTCCTTGCATAAACAATATATGATGAAATTTAAATTCACGAACATTAACCTGAAAATATCCAAGCTTACAATTTATTGGATGCAGAGATCTGAAAAATCCCTTTAAAGCCTTCCCTATAGGTGGATTTTGGAATATATTTAGGTTAAATCCCATTGATAAGAACCCAAAATATCAAGAAACAGAAATACTAAATATCTGAAAAACTGAGACTTAAATGGTACTTTCTATTAAGAAAGCCACAAGCTAGTAATTTTCTGTTCTGCATTCCACAAAAGAGGTTGTCAGCTTATGCAGTACTTGAATTATAAGGAAACAAATAACTCTTTGTTTCACAAGTAAATTTAAATGCCATAACCTCTTAACAGTGCATTACTAAGAATGATAAAGACATTATCCACTGGCATACACTTTCATTTAAAGGTCTCCACATAACGGCAGAGACAGCCTAAAATTTCTTCAAGTTAGGTTCAAACATAACATAAATCTGAATTCCATAATGCCTTTCATAAGATGGAAGAAAGCAGCTATATCTGAAACATTCTCCAGCTCTTATTCATAACAGGTGAACAGTTTCATCAGAGTGAAATGATCACTTAGAATGACAAATGTTTTAAATGGAAGAATATGAGATTGAAGGAGATCTTCTTTCTAAACCCTTATACCTGTACACACGTCTGTGTGACTGTCCTAGTTTATGTTGAATGCCCTAGGACATTGAGAGTGGTCAGCCTTATCCATTTCCCACACTTTTATAATCCACTGTTGAAAGAATATTTCAGCTGACACAGCTGTCTCAGTAGCCTCTGGAGCAACACAAACCTGGTATTTTCTAATCCGAGGTTATTTTTTAGGTCATCAATTCTATTTCCAAACATCTGACAGACCCTGGTGTTCTTAATTAGAGTGGTGGCACATCTATTGATCATTATCTTTATGACTTCAATTTTCTCAACTTGTAACAAGTTCAGAAGCAGGTTTTTGCAGACCTTGTCTGTTGCTCTCTGAATCACATCTACTAGCACTTACTAAGCCAGTCTGACATCATTTGATAAGTAAAACACAGATCCTCAGATGGTAAATCAAAAATAGAATGGTTTACCTCCAGGGAAGGGAACTTGAGGGCAAAATGGTAAATTCTGATCTCAATTTTTCTCTTTCTCTCTCTCTCTTTTGCTCGCACTCTCTCTCTGCTCTCTCTCCATTTCTCTTTCTCTTTCTTTGCCTTTTTCATACAGCCACACACAAAATCATATATCAAAATGTAAAATAGAAATATGAATAAAATTACATGTCCATATTTTGTTGCTAATCTTTAAATGGTACAGGAGATATACATGTGACCTTTATAAATAGAGCCTTTCTGAACTGTGCCATGTACGGGAGTACAGGGAAAAGAGCCATAAAGGTCATTTAACGGTATTTTCTACAGGTTGCTGTTATGTGAATACTTCATATAATCTGGCCTTTCCTTTCCAGCTTTCTCTTCCATGTTTCACAATGTATGCTGTTTTAGTAGACCCTGTGCCTTTAATAGCATTTTCAAAATGCTACTCTTGTCCATTTATTTATGTGTTAGAACCTGTCCAGGCTATCTTCCCTTCTCATTTCTACTACTTCACATTATCTCCAGCTCATGTAAGATAATTAACCATAAAAATTATTTTTCAAAACTGTCGACATAAAGTGATTTTTTTTCCTAAGGCTAGGACTAATCTAATTAATTATTTAATTCAGTTCAATTAATTAATTACTTTTGTCACATATATGTCCTTTTAACACAAATTTGGATTGAGCTGATTAAGCTTTATGATTCTGGATCGAGATTCCCCATTGCAATTTTCTCCTGGGGTAAACAGGGGATACTTTCCATACAATAACAATGATTGTGTTGATTTCTCAGTCTTATTTTCTTACCACATAGAGAAAGATCTTAGGTTAGAGGTTGTCTCATCTTCATTCTTGCACCTGTCATGCTCTCCCTGAACACTTCCAATTCCTGTGTGAGGACTCTTTCAGTTGCAAGTAACAGACAACACAATCAAACTACCTTAAGATTAACAAAAAGAGCTTATTTATTCGTGATATAGCAGGGAATGAAACAGGGTAGTTCTCAGAATGAAAGGAAGAGATCTAAGGCCTTAGGGACTAAAAACGAAGTCTCAGTGCTTCCCAGATACTGTTTGTATGTATGCCTTCCATCTGTGCATCTCTCTATGGGCCTCTTCCTCCAGCTCAGCAAAGCTCTCTCCATGTAGTGAGGATCATGACTGCCATAAACAGCAATTTCAAAACCAGCAAATTCTCTCATCGCCTGGTTATCTGGGGAAGGCATCTGATTGGCCCTGCTTTGATTCACCTGTTCACCTCTTGGACCAATCACAGTTGCCTGGCCTTGGAAAACTATTAGTTTGAATCATATGTGATTTCTGTTTCTATAGGTTCAAAATAGTCAAGTATAGGCAGTTTCTTTTGGTTCAGCTGAACGAGGATCAGGCCTCAGTCACATGGCACCCTTGGGGCCAGGTGGTCTTTTACTATGATCTGAAGAAGGATGCAAAAATGGATGGAGAGCTGAGAAATTAGTTACTAAATAGTTCTAATAAAATATTTTATATATTTCAATAACTTAAGGCCAATAATATAATCTTTATTATATGAGAACTTAAACCATGAAAATACACCTGGAGCAACAAAAATCTGATCTTTTCAAATTTGAAGTGATTTAGCAGGTCCTAAGTTCTATTTCCAAGCATCTAAATGGTTCTGGTATTCTTAATTAGAATGATAGAGGCAGTTGTAGATTCATATATATACTAAAGTAAATTTTACTTTTAATTATCATGTTTCATATGCTAAGTTTCTTAACATATATCGCATTTCATACCCAATTCCCAAGTAACTGAGGACCATATGCTGAAATGTTTCATGTCTTCTTACACAAAGCCACTATTCTGTATTAGAAGATGAGTGCTTATTGATTTAGGATCCTACAAAGGGAGATATTTCAAGAGTCTTTTAAACAGCCCATAGATATGAGACTAATATGATTCTTCTGGACTTTGCATACAATTGTTTATATTTAAACCTGATGAAATGCTAATATCCACCCATTTTGGACTGACCAAAGTGGCAATTTCATGTGGTTCAAACTATTAATCCATGAAAGAAATTATTCTAAATCATGCAGATTGACTTCGTACAATTTGAAATTCAGTATCATTCTTGGCCTAGGTCTAAAGTAGTATAGGAGAATCCCTCTCAGGTGTGGCTTACCTCATGTTTTTCACAGCTGTTAAAAACGATCGTTCGGGGCTTCCCTGGTGGCGCAGGGGTTAGAAATCCGCCTGCCAATGCAGGGGACACGGGTTCGTGCCCCGGTCCGGGAAGATACCACATGCCGCGGAGCGGCTAGGCCCGTGAGCCACAACTACTGAGCCTGCGCGTCTGGAGCCTGTGCTCCGCAACAAGGGAGGCCGCGATAGTGAGAGGCCCGCGCACCGCGATGAAGAGTGGCCCCCGCTCGCCGCAACTGGAGAAAGCCCTTGCACAGAAACTAAGACCCAACACATCCACAAATAAATAAATAAATAAATAAATTTATTAAAAAAAAAAAAAAAAAAAAAACGATCGTTCGTACATGTATAGTTATACATGTACCCAAGTATAACTATAAGTGGACAAAGGATCATTTTCCAGTGCAGCTGATATGGGTATGAGATCACAACAGAGCTCCCGAAGGGAACAGAAGCCATGCCAGTTTTGTTCACTGTTTTGTCCTCAACACCTAATACAGAACCTGCAACAAAGTAGGCATTTAGTACGGTAATATTAACTGAATGAAAATAAATATATGTAAATGTTTGAATGCACTGTGAAGACATGCTTTGGATGAAAAAAAAATATGCCCTAAGTATATGGAAAATTAAATTCGTTAGGTACCTGACATTTTACTGATGGCTTTGGAGAATAAATTGTGAGATAACACACCAGAAATGAGATGCTATATGTGAGGACAATAACAAGAGAAGACTAGTGAAGAACATTCCACAAAAAAAAAAAAAAAAAAAAAAAAAAAGTACATACAAAGGTCCTGAGATGGGAAAGAAGTTAAAAAAATCAAGATGTAGTGAATGGAGCCCGAAGTGGCTGGAGTGGAGAGCAGGGAAGTTGGGAGAACAACTTGTTAAGGATAAGGATTAGGCTTGTTTTTACCAAGAAGATCTTTCTTTCTCTTCCTTGATTCTTCTTTATTTTCTGATTCGTGTTTGAAGAGGCAGTTGGTAGACACAGCGTCCTTGGGCCTCTTGCTCTCCTATGTGTCTGGCTGGCTCTGCTAAAGCTACAAGCTTTTACAGCCCTTTTCAGGTATTTCTCAGGGTTATTTATTCAGCCAGTAACCTTGAGCGACCAGGTTACATCTTGTGTGGACCAAGAGCAGGCTTGCTTACGGTTCGCTATAAGAACGATGGATTTCCCCAACCTCAGAGTTCTCAACTACGACACAGACCCACTGTGTATGCAGCATCAAACACATTGCCTCTCCACACCCGCCCCAGGACTTGGGAGCAGGGGTGACAGCGTGCTGCTGCCTGTGCTGTGTGTAATACAGTCATTCGTCTCTGACCCACGAATCTTGTGTCTTAGTCAGCATCCACGAACAGTAACAGGGTCACACTAGGTTGCAAGTAGTGTAAACATCAATTCCCAGACCTGACACTGCATTTATTAACTCCTCAACAATTTGGGGGAAATAATAGAAAAGATAAGACTTTGCCTTTTAAAGAGTTTAAGCTAGAGATTTGACTGAATACAGTCACATTAACTTTTAGTGTGATTTTTAATAAGGAAGAACATATGAGAATATTATTAATGTTTGGTTACCATCTGTGACTAGGTGCAAAAATATCATTTGATTACTTTCATAGGGATAATAATATATTATTTTGTAAAAAAAAGAATTTCTATTCTGTGTGAGTGGATTTTCATCTTGAATGTATAGTGTTGAAATATAAGTAAACACTAGTTCTGTTATATACTACTGGGGAAGCTTTCTCTATTTTGCCTAAATATCTGTACCATAAATATATTTTTTCTAAAACACTCCGATTTCTATAGTTTCGATTTATTTTTCATAATAATGATATATTAAAATACATAGATATCTAAGGACTATTTCAATAATTGAAATATTGTAGATTATGACTTTTTTTTTAAAGTTGTCATTTTTAATAAGTTATGTTGAACTCTCGAAAATTCTCTGAGACTCAAACTGTAAGGGAATGAGCATTTTATTCAGGTCATTGCAACAGGAAAAACTCTCAAAGGAATTAAGCATCTCCTCAAACCTGGGGAATAAGAGGGACTTTTCAGGGGAAGGGAGCAAAAGCAGCAAGACGCTTGCTGCAAATTTGGTGGGTTTTAGTGAGGCAAGTGCTTCAGTTGTGCTTGAAAGGAGAGGGTATTTATGTGTGTGTGTGTATGATTTGGCCCATTATCAGTCCTTCACATCCTGTTCTTAGAATTTTTTGACTTAAAGAAGAAGTTCAGAAAGAGGCAGTTTGTTTATTAACATGAAATCATAATCATTGAGCTAATTTTTTCCAAAATGTTCACTTCTGTTTAAGATTCTTTTGAAAATTGACTAAAGGACCAACATCTTTTTCTTAAATGTATCCCTTAATATTACAGATGTTGTCACCAGATTGCCAGTAAACTTATTTTAAAAATAAATGAAACTTCTAGACAAATGTAGTTATTTAATATTCTGCAATATATGTTTTGAACCTCCCCTTGCGAAATCTTACATGAATGAACAATTCACTGATTAACTGTGGAACAGTGATTTATTCTACCTCAAAGCTAGAGTCTAAATATAATCATTTCATTACTGGTAACAAATCACCTTAAGAGCAGTTACAGTTAGAATATTTCCTCACATCTGGAATGAAATGTTGAATGTAACTTTTCACTTCTATCTCCCTTTATCATGCTGCAATGAACCTGAAGGTTAATTTACTTCCCATCTGCCTTTATTTCTATTCTATGGAGCTTATGCTTTTTTTCCTTTTTTCTTTCATGAGAATATATTCTCTATTCCAACCTCGCCCCCTTTTTTTCCACTTATGATCCTTTAGTGTGATGTCTTTCAGTAAGACATCACACTAAAGGATCATGCTTTCATTAGCATAATGTAAACACACCCTCTTCCAATTAATCACCGGATTTTTGTAATTTGAATTTTTTGAAGCAACTTTTTGCTTAAGTTTCTCCTATAGATGAATAGCACTTTGAAAGTTATAAAAAACAAATACTGCTGGTCATTCTAAATGATATTCACATAACATATTTTTCTGATAATGGAGCTATTCTTACTTTTTTCTCCCTTTAGACTTTGTCAGTATTAACTAGCACATGACACAATAACATCTGCATCTAAATCTATTCAAGGAGAGAGGTAATTTAATAACATCACTTTTAAATTTCAATCAGAGTTATGATCAATGAAGAAAAACTTGGATAGTCTGATGGGATGTGTGCTGGGTTTATATGGCAGTTTAGTCATCCTCTATCAAATTGTAGGTGGTAGAGTACAGTGCTAAAGGACATAGTTTTGTGGTATCACCTGGTCACTCTAGTCTTAACTGTTTAATTCCTGGGTCTGTGAACTTGGGCAAATATCTAAGCCTCATTTTCTCATCTTTAAAATGGGAACTATAACCTTGATCAGAGAGTGACTGTAATGATATATATTAATTGCTTAATAAATTTTATTTCTCTATTATTACTACTACTGATACTAATGCAGAGCCACTATAACATGCATATTTACTGGCCCATCTCAGATGCCTGTTTTGAAGCAGCAGGTCAATTATTTAGTATCTACATATCACGCACACAATGCCTTAATTACCGTATTTGAACCCTAATAATAGGTCTAAATAGATATGTTATCTTGGCCTCAGTTTAGATTACTGGGGCATATGGATGATGAACTTCGACATTTTAAGTCATTCATCTCAATGTATCAAATATTTTCAACCTTTTTAAAAAATCTTTTATTGTGCAGTTTTATTTTTATTGTTCTATTACTTTTTTTCAAACCTGACATCAGTGCCTTACAATAATATGTAAGTTACTGGCATTTTGTTACCACATTTATGAGGAAAAGAGTTCATAATCTTACTTTTTACAGTTTATGTTTTCCTTCTAGTTTCAAGTATTGCATGATTATAAAATGTTTTCTTCATGTTTAAAAGCTGAATGTAGAATGAAGGTGGCAACATAGAGTCATGGGAAAAGACTATAAATTGCAGTTGGAATCTTAGAATCACAGCCTAGTTTCTCTGCTCATTGGTCGTGAGATCTTGGATTAGTTATTTATACTGAAAGAATGTCAGTTTCTTTGTTTATAACCTGAGGACAGTAATATACCCATAGGTTTATAGTGAAGATTTAAGGAAGAAAAAAATAATATTGTAAATAGTAGAACATATATAGATGTAAATTGTTACCATGAAAGTGACTCAAATCCCAGCAACTTAAAACTTCTGGTAAAAAACAGAAAATAACTAGTATTGCTGAGGATGTAGAGAAATTAGAACCCTTGTGCTCTGTTGGTGGGAGTGTAAAATGGTCCAGCTGCTGTGGAAAACAGTACAGTGGTGTCTAAAAAAAAATTAAACGGAATTACCATATGATCCAGCAGTTTCACTTCTGGGTGTATACCTGAAATAATTGAAAGCAGGGTCTCAAAGAGGTATTTGTACATTCGTGTTCATAGAAGCACTATTCGTAATAGCCAAAAGGTGGAAGCAACCCAAGTGTCCATTAACAAATGAATGGATAAATAAAATTGAATATATAAGTACAATGGAATGTTATTAAGCCTTAAAAATGAAAGAAATCCTGACACACGTTACAATATAGATGAACCCTGAGGATATTACGCTAAGTGAAATAAACCGGTCACAAAAAGATAAATACTGTTTGATTCCACTTATGTGAGGTACCTAAAGTAGTCAAATTTATAGAGACATAAAGTAGAATAGAGGTTTCTAGGGACCTGGGGGAGGGGACAGCGGGGAGACATTCTTTAATGGGCACAGTGTTTCAGTTTTTCAACTGAAAAGAGTTCTAGGGATTGATTGCATAGCGATGTGATTGTATAACAATGTGAATGTACTTAACGTTGCTGAACTGTACACTTACAAACGGGGAAGATGGTAAATTTTTTGTTATGTGTATTTTACCACAATTTTCTTAAAAAGGCCAAATTGTTTTTGTCTGAGCATCCTAAAGTTGAATGGCATAGTATTTAAGCATATAGTAAAGTATTTATAGTATCTAAGCATAGCCCTGACAGGAGTATCAGAAAACCTTGTTGGATGACTTAGCCCGGATTGTACCTAACTCTGGAGTAAGTAACCCTAAACTTGAGTTACTGCATCCATGAACTGGGGGATCAGTGCATCTACTTCAGTACTGCTATTTTGATGTTTAAAAGAGATACTGTTCTTAAAGCACAGCAGGGTATCTGTACTCATTTGCTAGGGCTGTCATAACAAAATAGCATAGACTGGGAGGCTTAAAAAAACAGAACTTTTTTTCCCTCAGAGTTCTAAAGCCTAGAAGTCCAAGATCAAGGTGTTGGCAGGTTTGTTTTTTTCTAAGGCCTTTCTCCTTGGCTTATAGATGCTGCCTTCTTGCTGTGTCCTCATATGGTCTTTCTTCTGTGCATGTGTCTGTGTTCAGATTTCCTCTTTTTATAAAGATATGGGTCATATTGAATTAGGGCCCACCCTAAGTACCTCATTTAACTTAATTACTTCTTGAAAGACCTTATCTCCAGATATGGTTACATTCTGAGGTACTGGGAGTTAGGGCTTCAACATAAGAATGTGACAGTTCAGCCCGTAACAGTATCTCATACATCGTAAGTGTAGAATAAATGTAAACTGGTGTGTATTTGTTATTTTCATAGATAGGTGCTTTTAGTGTGCATATAAAATATGATAGTCTCATAATTTGTATGTTTTGAAAATGAAATGTGATATGGACAAGGTTATTCATTCAGCAAAACGTGACTCATCAATCAATTGAATAGACAAGGGCTTACAATGGAAATTAAAACATGGTTCATAATATTTACGTAGCACTCTACACTTTATGCTGTTCTTTTATATATTGTCCTATTTAATGCTCATAAAACCTTGTAAGGAAGATGTGGGCCTATGTTTTATATGTTTAATATTATGTATTTCTTTCTATTGCATCTGTTTCTAGGAATGAATTGTTATGGTTTTAAAATGATACCCATCATATCATTTAAAAATAGAAGTAAGTGAGGCAATCTTGGCAATAATCCAACAGTGAAAACATACACAAAATACTGAGAAATCTGGATTCAGAGGACAAAATAAACACGTGTCTCTAATATACCCTTCCCTTGTGTTCCAAATCCCTTCAAATAAGAGAAAGAATATGTTTATATATGTATGTGTGTATACATATATATGTTTATGTATATACATACATACATACATATAGCCTGTTCTGCTCCTTTCTCCAAACTGCCAAGGGCAGACTCTTGTAATCATGGTCAGCTTCTCAATTGCAGTGTGATAGCAGACAATCTTTATGTATGTGAGGAAAACTCAGGCAAGGGAAGAGAAACACTCGAGGTGGGGTGGGGGGTTGGGGGGGAAGAGTTAGCAGAGGATTCAGGAATGCTTAATTAAGTTGTATCAGAGCCATCAGGGAGGATTAGCATCCTAACCTCAACAACAGGCTGGAAAAGTAACCTATTCAAGACCCTAATTTTTTTTAAAGAAACTCTTGTGAAATAATAATAATAATAAAAAATTTCCTGAATATCAGAATGGGCACCACTACAGAGGAAATGAAGGAGCAAGAAAAGGAAGCCCAGGGGTTTTCGGAAAATATGTGGCAAAAGTCAAAAGAGATGGAAAGCAAGGACTAAAAGGTAATAGGAATGAGAGGAGGCATCTAGAAGTTTCAATGAGATGAAGAGAGGATGAAAGAAAGTAATGGAAAAATTTCTCAACAGGCAGCTAATAGGATGAATGAAACAAAAAATATTCATTTTTCAGCCACTCTAGTGAAAGTCTAGAATTTCAAGGATTAAAAATTAAAGTTAAAAGGCAAACAATGAGGAATAAAACACTACAGCGTAAAACAAATTACCTACAAGTAAATGAAAATGCAGATGACATCAGGGTTCTTTTCAATAACAGTGAATATAAGAGAACAATAAGAAGAAAATAATTTAAAATTCAGAATTTCCTCTGGACTCAAGTGTACAATCATTTTTATCATGGAAGGACTCTGAATTTTATTATGTCTTTGAAAGAATTACTCAAGGATATGTACCAGCAGTAAATACAAACATACATACATAGAGAAAGAAAGAAAGAAAGAAAGAGGGAGGGAGGAAGGAAGGAAGGGAAACTAGAAGCTTGGTTATAAAAAATTGTGGTAGGCAAAGAACCTAGTAGAAAATTCCTTATAGTTAACTCTAAAACATATTGCTGCACAGGGAAAAAAAAAATTTATGTACATGTGAACATGAAAGTCTAGTTAGCAAAAGAAGAAAAGACAGAAATAAATAGAAATAGGAAGGATACGGTGGACATAAATTGTATGGAAGAGATTTAAAAATAGGTGAATGCTATCTTGCCAAAATATATGAGTTTCCAGACAATACTTTGAGGAAAAAAAGGGCCAAGACTACGGGTATGAAATCGTGATGTAGGGCTTATGCTGTTTGTTTGAAGAGACACTACCCGGAAGTATGACCCCTGGGCATATGGAATATTTTAAGCTGAAGGAGTTTGAGAAAGTGGGAGAAGTAGGAAGGTTACTCTGACCTTTCCCCCCACCCTTCTCCCTTGAAACAGGTCATAAAACTCTCATATGAGAGGTGCCCTCCTTATACCCAGCAGAATGGAACATCCTTATCTTTGATGACAAATAGGCACCAAAAAGAATCCTAACAAACAGGTCTTTGCTGTTTCCTCCAGTTTACTGCACTTAATTCTCATATTCTTTAAATTCACATTCCTCCACCTGCTCTTCATCAAACCTACACTCAGGTCTGTTTCTTTGGGTGTTTATTTCCTAATGAAGGCTACCGCATCACATGAAAATAAATGTGTGTGCTTTTTTCCCTTTTAATCTATATTTGTGAGTTTAATTTTCAGACCCAGCCAGGTACTCTAAGAGGGTCGAGGGGAACTTCTTCCCTCCCTACATGTACATGACCATAACCCAAGGACCCCCACCTTCGCCTTCGAAAAAGCTTCTCCAAATTGGTTTTGCAGTCTAGAGTGGAGAAAGGACCTTTAACTCTTAAAATAAACACATTTTTAAAAAGGCTGTTAGAAAGGAAAGCATTGATGATATGCACCTGAAAAGAGGGCAGATGCGTTTGAAAACTTGAGTAATCAGAGAATTTATTCAGAGGTCAGGGGGTAGTTTTACACTGAAAATCTATAAAGGAGTTCTGGTATTTTTCAAGTGAGTAAATCACTGACGTCTGTTTTTGTTCCTTAAGTTTTCAACTCATAGGACATGAAGTTCTCTTATATGTGGAATTCTTTTAATTATGAGGAGAAAGGTCTCATCCAAATACGTTTTCCAGTTGACTCAGGTAGTAGCAAGCCTGTACAAATGGCTATCGGAGGAATAAATCGAAAAGTCATTCAAAGATTTGCCCCTAAAACATAATAGGCTAAAGTAAGTTAATTTCTATAAATGATTCAAAAATTAGATGTTATTACATGATATAAATTACATTGTATAAATGATTCCAGAGCATAGAAACAACTAAATGTCTAGTACTGGGATGACTGGATAACTTTCAATGTATCCATACCATAAAATAATATGAAGACATTTTACAATGAGATGGGCTTCTATATATAGACATAGACGAATGTCCAAGACTTAATATTTAGATTAAAAGTCACTGAAAAAAATAGAGAGCATTTTCAATTTATGTTTGAAATTAACTACATACACATATTTAAACATACATATAAAGTTGAATTCATACATGTAGTGATTATCTCAGAGGAAAAGACGTGGTGTATGTGTGAGTGTGTGTGTGTGTGTATTAAGGGATGGGTTTAGAAGATTGGGTGGAATTGAGACATTCACATTAGAGTCTATGTATTTCTGTGTTTTGTTAATATTTTTGAATCAGCATGCTTTTGTTTCTTACTTTGTAATGAGAACATACTTAAATTAATAAGATAAAACAGAAATCATGCCAAAGTATTTCATTTTCAAAGAAAGATAAAGGTGTGAGTTTTGGGCAGAACAAGCTCTTTGCTAAGTCCGGAGGCTGGGTATCACATGAACTCAAGCTCAGGTTTTTAGAATCTACTATCCCCCCACTTTAAAATGATATGTTTATTTCTAACTCTTATTTTTATTTCATTTTATGCACATTGTAAATTACATGTGAGGAATTCTGAAGACAAAGCTACCATGCACACATACCTCATATATTAATTGCAAATAAAAGAGCACAAATAAAGATCACTCACTGTTACATCACTTAAAGGTAGCTACTGTTAAAATTCTGAGGTATATGCTTCTAGAAATATTTTTAAATTAGGTTATATGCACATATATATATTTCTAGCTTTCACATATGACTATATAGATGTATATATGTTTACGAAATAAAGGTCATAATATACATTATGGCTTTTTTTATCATACTGTGTAAAATTTTTCCCCATGCCATTAAACAGTCTTATAAAAGCTGCCTAGGGGGCTTCCCTGGTGGCGCAGCGGTTGGGAGTCTGCCTGCTAATGCAGGGGGCACGGGTTCGCGCCCTGGTCTGGGAAGATCCCACATGCCGCGGAGCGCCTGGGCCCGTGAGCCACAATTGCTGAGCCTGCGCGTCTGGAGCCTGTGCTCCGCGACAGGAGGGGCCGCGATGGTGGGAGGCCCGCGCGCCGCGATGAAGAGTGGCCCCCGCTTGCCGCAGCTGGAGAAGGCCCTCGCACAGAAACGAAGACCCAACATAGCAATCAATCAATCAATAAATAAATCTTAAAAAAAAAAAAAAAAAAAAAAAAAAGCTGCCTAGGGGCTTCCCTGGTGGCGCAGTGGTTGAGAGTCTGCCTGCTAATGCAGGGGACACGGGTTCGAGCCCTGGTCTGGGAGGATCCCACATGCCGCAGAGCAACTACGCCCGTGAGCCACAACTACTGAGCCTGCGCGTCTGGAGCCTGTGCTCCGCAACAAGAGAGGCTGCGATAGTGAGAGGTCCGCGCACCGCGATGAAGAGTGGCCCCCGCTTGCCACAACTAGAGAAAGCCCTTGCACAGAAACGAAGACCCAACACAGCCAAAAATAAATAAATAAATTTAAAAAAAAAAGTAACAAATGTTCAAGTACAATTGGTGTCTTTAAAAAAAAAAAAACAATTCATTATCATAGGACTTTTTGCACTGTATCTCTCTGAGCATTTTTTATAGCAAATTCCTAGAAATGAAATTTCTTGGTCAGAACTCATACTTCTAAGGCTTTTGATAGATCTCTTGGAATTGCCTTCCAGAAAGTTTTTACCATGCCAGTTTAATGAGCAGGCTATTTTCATTTACCCCAGATAAAACTAGGTAATTAAAATAAATTTTATTATTAAAGGTTCCCAAAATGATGGGTGCAAAATTATATCCTTCTGCCTCTCAGATTTCACCATTTAGTGCCAGCTGAAGTGCCTGACAGAATACATAATACTCTGCGCAGATTTTTACTGTAGAAAGCAAGTTTTCAAACTTTCAAAGTATCCACTTAGAAGTAGGTCATTCGGGAAGAATTCCTGAGTACCAGTTATGTTCTAGGTATAACCCAGATAACAACCGAAGTAACTCACTCTGTCCTTTGAGATGCAAATAAAATTAGTTCAAATCTACCTTGCTGTCCCCAGGAAGTATAATATTCCCTCTGAGATGTCTGAAGGTCAAGGAGCATAGCTTTCATGGTTACCCTGCACTCTGATTTCTTGCTCCATCCACACTTTACCCCATCTAGCATTGCTCCTGTGGAGTCGTACTCCCATCCCTGCAGTACTGACAGAACACGCACCACGCTTCTGACACCATTCTTGCAGTTCAGTGCTGTGTGGAACGGGGACACTGTGGGTGGGAACTAGAGAGTTTGTACCCCAATTCTACCCAGCAAGTGACATTTATAAATTATGAATTTACGAAGTGAATAGAAGTTAAACATTAGCCATCCTCATTCTTAAAGTCATTTAGCTAGCATGCCGGGCACGTCTCATGGCCCTGCTTTCTCTTGAGGCCAGTACCAGTACCTGTTGATGTGCTTCTCGGTCCCTGCATTCTTTTCTCTCTATCTTGCAGTCTCATTTCTTCTGTTTTTCCTCACTCACCTCTCCCACCAAACCAAACTCTCTTAATTTCTTATGTAGAACAATTTAATGATCACTTTTTCTACCTCAAAGCCATCCAGCCAGAACCCAGGAGACTTCACCTTCATAAGTAATTGTGCCCATTCAGGAATGTTTCTGGACAAAGACAGTTTTCTCCCAGATAGGCATGTTAGCAGCAGCACTTAAAAGAACACAGTCAGCCCCCTCACTGTTTCAAGGATACCATGCTGGGAAGGCGTGGTCATGCCAAGCAGAACAAAATCTGATTCCTGCTGTCCAGGCTCTCCTAATCTAGGCATTCTTTTCTGGCCTCATTCGGGGCCCAGATATTCTTGCAAGGCCACTGTCCATCTGCTGATTGAACTCCTACATTTTGCTGTCCCACATGCAGGGTCATGGTCAGTACTAACTATCTCCTAAAAACCATTCTTGACTCCTTATGATGCCAGAGAACGTCTATGCCAAGACAATATATATTGAGTTCACCCAACTTGAGTTCTGTCTTTATCGTATTTAGCATTCAGAATGAGTATCTATTATTTAGGATACTTTCTTCAGTGACAAACCTGACTCAAATTACCTTAAGAAAAAAAAAATAAGAGAGAATTTATGATTAATGTCTTGGTAAGCCCAGTGGTAGGACTGACTTCCCCTCTCTCTCTTTCCTTGGAAAATGGAGTGCTATAGAAGGGGTAAGAACAGCTGACTGTAAGACATAAACACTACACAGATTCAGGCAGTGTGGTATTATGGAAACAGTCCTGATTTGGCAATTAAAACTCTGGGTTCTAATCCTAGCTTCGGCTCAAGCTAGCAGTAGGTCCTTAAGGAACTTTCTTAATTCCTAGATTTTTCCAGGACTTGCGTTCCTCATCATCCATATAGTTTATTGGAATTACCTGTGGAGTTTATGCAAAGCAGGTGCTTGAGCTGTAGGGCAAATCCATTGAATCACTATCTCAGAGGAAAGAGTTCCAGACACTGGGAACACTGTGATGATGCTTATATGCTATCAAATTTGTGAAACACAGAAACAGTCCATCTTTTGGGGGAGTTTATTTCCAGATATAAAATTTATGAAACTAGGAAGTTGCAGAAGGACCAGATCCAGCTACATAATATTTTTGTAAGTTCATTATAAAAAACACAGTATCATTATAAACAGTTCAAAAGGGTCATATATTGAGGTTAGACTTTGTGTCTCTGAGATAAAATAAAATGGACTTTCTAAAAGATTACAGAGAAAGCTTCCAAACATACAGGGAACATGGCATGCATGCACCTTTCACAGATAATCGACCAACAAAAAGATGAATCTGGAACTTGTGGGAAAAGAACAGGTAGTGATGACTCAATTAATTACACATAGACGTCATGGTAAGCGCTATGGGAATTTTGGTGACAAAACACAATATAAGTGCAGAAATGATAATATGACTTACTAGGTATAAGGAAGAGACAGGTAGGTCTCAATACTCACAGCAGTGGTCACGACACTTCTCATTGCAGCAGGATTCTTGTGGCCTTTTGTACTCAACCTAATAACAGTAATTTAGAGATAATCACACTGTGACCCATGTCGGATCCTTCTTGGTTCTAGATGACTCCTTTAATGGAATCTTCTCTTCCTACATTGATTGAAAGTGAAGTTGGAATAACTTTATCTCCTGGCTGTCTGTTTAGGCAGAAAAATCCTATAATACTTTTTATCCTGAATTGGATAATTTATTTTAGGAGGGGCAAATAAACCTCTTATTCTGTGAGAAGATTTACACTTTATATTAGTTCAAGGCTCTTTGAGTTACAGATAAGAAACATCCAACTCACATAAGCTTATGAAGAAAAGAAAGAAGGGAAGAAAGGAAGGAAGGAAGAAAGGGAGAAAGAAAGAGAGAAAGAAAAAAGGAGAAGCAAAGAAAAAGAAAAGAAAGAAAAAGGAAAAAGAAAGGAAAGAGGAGGGTGTATCTTATTGGGTAACATGATTGTCAAGTCTCAGGACCTTCTTTAAATCAGCATGTTCCAGAGTTCAAATGCTGTTATTAAGACTTTGTTTCCCTATCTTGGCTCCACTTGCCTCAGCTTCATCATCGTATAGGCCATCTCCATTTGGCAGCCAGATGATGACAGGCAACTCAAATAATTATTGCTATCAAAGTAATAATACTTTAATGTTTTATTAAGTATCTACTATGTTATAAGTACTCTACATGTATGAACCCCTTAATCCTCAGGACTGTTCTATGAGGTAGGTCCTATTATTTCCAATTTTAGAGATGTGACGACTAAGCCATAGAGAAGATAAATAATTTACCCAAGCTAGTGAGTAGTGGAACTGGAATTTTAATCCAGGCTGTCTGACACCAGAGCCCTGGTCAAACCTGGATCACTCGCTTTCAGTTTAGGGGGAGAAGATTGGATTCATGCTAATGTTATGACGGACAATGATTATTATAAAAATGGGAGTGAAGGTATGGTTTCCTCAAAGGAAGGGGTGATGGAGAGACAATTCAAAAGACTAAGATGTATTTTTTTCTTCCCATAATTGAACAACACACGTAATAGAAAAATATTGCATTTGCTTGTAGGACCAATAAAAGAATTAATTAGAATTAATCTAAAAGTTGGTGAGGTCTGTGAGACAAATTAATTTTTGTGGGAGGAAGTGTAATAGTCGATGGGATTGTTAGAATAAAAGCAGCAAAAATGGGAAATGAATCCAACTCAAGGAGGTCATTTGTTTTTTTCCACCTCCTATTTTTCAGGTAGGTTTTTGAAAGACACTTTGATTTAAAAGCATAGAACAAATACAGAGACGTTCAGGTCTTCAGAAAGATAGGATATTCCTGAATGATAAAGGAAAGTGAGAAATAATTTGAACATATTAGTTTGAAACATCTTAAATTTACTTGCTTTGTTGTTTAACCACACACACACAGTTGACGTACATACCCTTTTTTGGTGGAAACATCAAAAGTGAATGTTTCTTTATATCAGAGTCCAAGATGATGGCATCTTTTGTATGATCAATTCCTTTTCTTCCAGAAAAGCCAATCTTTCTTTATTCTCTGTGCCCAGATTGTTTTTTAAAAAATAGGTTCCAAATCACAAAAAAAATTCACCTGAAAATGATGAGGGGCTAAAAAGCAAAAGAAAACAAACAACATGAGAATCAAGTTACACAATTAAGCATCAGAAAAAGGGTAGGAATGGGCACCTTTTCTCAGTGTCTGTGTTTTACCACACTTAGCTGGTTCCATAGCAAAGGCCAGCCTCTTACTGTTGTGGTAGTAAACTTTTTATGTAGGACAAATATGACAAGAGCAATCATTTTTACTTTTGCTGCTAAGCAATATTTTAGAAAAAGATTTAAAGAATGGCCATAAAGAAAAATGTAAACCCTCCTCTCTCCAACAACATATTGCAGCTTATTGGTGCAATATACTAGGTGGAAACTTCTTATTTTCTGCAAATATTTTCATGTATTTTCCATCACTTTTTAGGATGGTTCCCCTCTGAATATTTTGGGTGTGATTTAATGAGAGAGTAGAGTGGCAGTGATTAGGGTGGCTTAAAGCAGAGGATTTTTTGCTGGCACGTCTGAGGAATGTTCTCGGAAAGCCATCATCTTTTTGAACTCTATTGGACGACTGTAAATAGTGAATGTGTGTTTTTAAAAGTGAATATATTCTTCTAATAAAGCATATTTTATTTGATATATTCCATAAGAAGACATTACCCAGTGTGGTTAGTCCCATCATGATTGTTATTTTTCTAATTGTTACCTAAATGAGATTGATCACATTTTAACCAGGTTCCTACTCCATTAAGGGATCTTAACCCATCTCTAGGGGGTATTTCTTCATCATTGCAATGTTGCTGTGATAAGAGAGGAGAACTTGGAAGACATTAAAAACAGTGTTTAAGGTTAGGCTGAATCTTCTCAAAGCAAAATAAAATCTGATTAGAGTAGAGTACAAGCAATTTTAAAGTGTTTTTGAAACTAGATATAGATATATACTTTCAAATAAATTAGTGAATTTGATAGAATGAAAGTATACTGAATTTTGTATATTGAGATATAGATTTTAACACTAAAAATTTGTTATATATAATGTCTCTTATGGTTTCAAAGGAAACTAGTTTCATTCACTTTTTTCTCACTTAATGCTGTTGAATTCTTACAGTGCTTTCTGGAAAACTTTTCAAATTTAAACCTTTTTCTGTATGCACCTACAAACATATCAGCATCAGAATAATATGGAAATTAATTTTATTTCTTCATTTGTTCATTAAAAGTGTAATTTTCTTCAAGCTAAAAGAATCTGTTGATTCTAAATTCACTTTTGGGAAGGTGGCATCATGCACTATTGGTGGTATTATACTCCATTGAAGTTTATAAGTATCTTTTTTTTCAAGTAACATTTCTGTGTTTGCTTTACCAGAAAGAATATTCTTTATTTTGTTTAATTAGTAAGATCTATCTGTCAGTAATGTGGGCAAATTAATTTATTCCGTATTATAATTTTTCCACATTGTAATCTATACAATTGACTGTGTATTTATTGTTTTCTAAGGGATGACTTTCATAGTAAGTCTTCAGAAAGACAATTATTTTCACTAATGTTTAATACAATACTGTGTTTATCATCTATAAAAGAAGGCAAAGATTGATACCATTTACAGTCATTGGGTGGAATTTGTACGTGTTTCTGTTTGTATGTCACATTCTCTAGTATTTACCATCTGGAATTTTATTTTTGACTATTTAAAGTTAACTTACTGAACTGAAACTGGTAACATATAGGAAGCTGAATGTCACAGGCTTTGAGTATGCTTTAAATAGACAAAAACAAGCATATATTTTGGAGACTGTAGTGGTTGATTATTTCCCATCCTGCCCCAAACTTTCCACTGTTCGTAGAACTACTGAAGTAATTTGGTTTTCAAATGTTGATTCTAGATCAATCCCAGGCTTCAGTGAAAATACCAAGAAAGGAGGCTGATTATAGTAAAAACTTTTGTGTTTAGTAACCTTAAAAACACATCAATATGTTAAAGTACATCAGTTAGAGAATCAGCATGAAAAAATGGAAAAGCTTTATTTCAAAAAGTTTAAAGCATCCCACATACTAGAAGTTGGAGGTCTAAGTACTGTCATTACTCTTTGTTGAGCCTTTCTTTGTTTGGGAGGGAGGCAGTGATTGGAAACAAAGGCTGTGACGTCAGATATAATTAAGTTTGGGTCCTGGGTCTCCCTCCTTCTAATCTTGCATCAATTTCCTAATTTATAGAATGGAGACAATGACAGCTACTTCATAGGGTTGTTATAAGGATTAAATGACAAATATATCCAAGCCCTTAGTATACTGCCTGGCTAAAAATCAAGGAACAGTTAATGATACTGCTCTTACTGGATTGTAGTTATTATTATTATTGTCTCCTGCTGGTAAGATGGTTTGTTAATCAGGCAGTCATACCATTTTGATCTCTTAAGATATAAGTAATTAGTTACCTGTGAATGGGGAAAGCTAGTAAGGATAAAGTATGTTAGTAGATTTTCATTCTGTAACCAAATTCTAAATCCCTGAACTTGCTGGGCTCTTCTTAAGTGCAGAAAACAGGGAGGGGGGAGGGGAAGCATTTGTTGTTATCTCAGCCACCCAGACTATGATAGAATACTTCCCAACCCACCAGTAGGGATCTATGCACAGTCTTTAGAAATGAAAGACACTTGACTCCATTGAAGCACTCAAACCTATTTGTATTCTATACATGCCATGGAGACTGGGACCATATCTATTTTGTTTTCCACTGAATTCCCTGTATCTAGCCTAGAGTCCAAAATATGTATATAACAAACACTAAATATATATTTGCTGAATAAATCTATCAGAAAGGACATTAAATCACAATGCCATTGCAAAGCTTCTACCCTCCTTCTTTCTTAACATTCTGAAAAACATTAGCTAATCTATTTTCTTGTCAGTTTTCACTCAAGTGATTGTTTTCCTCATTATAGACATGTAAATCTGTGTTCCTTGGTATTAATTACTATTGTCAAGGTAGAAAAAGGAGAGTCTACCAGAAAGATACTGGCTTACCTCATTGAATCCAAAGAGGAAAAAAAATTGACAACAAAGGTCAAGAATAATAGCAAATTCAACAGCTTCTTCATAATGGTTTAGCTGCTGATAGAGCCCAGTCACTCTGTCTTTAAATTTTCAGAAAAGAGACTCTAGCCCACCTCCGATGAACTGTTTACCTTTGGACCAATCAGCTAGAGCAGGGGTTATATCACTCATTAGTAACATGTTTGCTAAGAGTGTGCCTGTGGGTAGCTTAGCTAGTTTATAGCAACTGAAAGAGCCTGAAGACAACCCATATTTATCAGAAAGAGCTGAGCTATCTCTGGTAACAAACAGCCCTAAAGTCCCAGTGACTCATACAAGTTTTCTTACTTATGGCACATTTCCATTGCTGATTGCCTGGGGGCTCTGCTCTGCATTGTCCTCACTCTAGGACCCAGGCTGGGAGAGCAGTCAGTACCTAGCAATTTACTGTCCAAGGTAGGAGCCTCCAGCCATATGTGGCTGTTTAACTTTAAATTGGTTAAAATGAAATAAAATAAAATATACAGCTCCTCAGACACACTATCCACATTTCTAGTACTCAGTAGCCCAATGTACTGTGGCTAATGGCTAATATATTGGACAATACAGAGAACATTTCCATCTTCGCAGAAAATTCTCCTGGACAGTGCTGATCTATTGCCAAGCACTGTGGCAGACGAAAAGAGGGCTCCGAGGGGTCTTGAGCTGGCAATTTAACTGCTTTAACTGAGAAGCAACATACATCACTTCTGCTCACAATAATGACCCCATCAAATTTCCTGGTCCCACCAAGCAGCAGGAGGGTCCAGGAAATGTGAGCCTATTCTGATGGTTAGTTTCATATTTCAATTTGACTGGGCCAAAGGATACCCAGATGTCTAGCTAAACATTATTTCTGGGTGTGTCTGTGAGGGTGTTTCCGGAAGAGATTAGCATTTGAATTGATGGACTGAGTAAACCATATGGCTCTCCCCAAGGTGGGGGGGATAATCCAGTCCACTGGGGGCCTGAATAAAACAAGAAGGCGGAGGCAGGTGGAATTGGCCCTCTGCCTGACTGCTCTAGGTAGGACACTGATCTCTCGCCCTTGGTGTTCCTGGCCCTCATGCCTTGAGTTTTGGACTGGAATCCACACCATCAGCTCTCTGGCCCTCAGGCCTTATACCACACCAGCAGCTTTCCTGGGGCTCCAGTTTGCAGAGGGCAGATTGTGGGACTTATTTTATAGTCACATGCGTCAGTACCTTATAATATATCTTTTTCTGTGTAAGTATATTTGTGTATCTCTATATTTTATTGGTTCTGTTTCTCTGGAGAACCCTGACTAATAAACTTACTATATGATTAGAAATAGAAACCAAGAGATATTTGGTGAACTAGCACAAATAACCACACACACCAACAGACCTTTACTAGATACAATAGCAAAATTTAAAACCATGTAATACTTAAAAAACATTTTTTTCCCTCAGTAAAATATGTGTGACTTCTACGTTTTTTTGTTTTGTTTCTGCGAACAGTGTTGGACATAAAAATCTTCATGTTTGATCTGGAATGGTCACACCATCCAAGAAGGTACCAAACCTTCTGTGTGTGTGTGTGTGTGTGTGTGTGTGTGTGTGTGTGTGTACATACATACATACATGGATGCATGTGTATGAGCAAGAAAGAGAGAAATGGGGGAGGGTGACAAGAATCTTGTGGGTTTTGTTACTTTTCTATAATTCTACTTGAGGACAGTACCAAATGATTTGTTTCTGTTCTCAGAGTATGGCTTTCATATGATAGTAGTAGTTTGCTAAGCTAAAAACGAAAACGTTTCTGGTCTTAGGAAGACAAGGAGGACAGTGAGGCTGTTGAGGAACACCTCTTACTCTCTCAAACTCTGACAGCAGCCATAGCAACAGTTATGTGCCTGGAATTATGCTAAGTCCGTTACAGAATTAAATTATTTAATATTTATCACATCAGAATTTTACAGATAAAGAGTTGTTAAATAGCCAGCTGGAGATCCTAAGGCTAGTAGATGGTAGACATGAATGAGGCTGAAATCATGTCTGTTTCCCCATCTGAATTCCAAGTCCATGTACTTGATGACTGCACAATACGGTTCTTCATGGCACCCATATGCTGTCTCTTCTAGGCACTAAGATGATAGCTATGGTTAAAGAGCAAATTTTTAGAAAGTGAGATTTGCTGAAGACCTTTAATCTCCTTTTGACTAACATAGCTTACGGTTGGAACAAGAGGGCTACATGGGGTTAAGGCTGTTGATGAAGGTCACAGAGGTAGCTATTAGCAGGGGTTGGATGGAGACCCAGGCCTGATGAGCACTGTGGCTGTTTACATGTACAGGGCAAGGAAAGGATGATGCTTCTACAGCTACCGCATACATATTTTTATTCATTTATTCACACATTAATTCACTCCACAGATAGTGGAGAATATTCTAAATTTCTAGTCCTTGGGTAGGTCATAAGGACATAACTCTAATCAGATGTGGTCTCTACACTTATGAGGGGTGTTATTAACTGTTGCATAAATTTAGTTCTTTAAAACTTTGAGGTATTTTCTATCATTCAACTTTTGAGACTTTAAAGTGAATGCTATGGGCCTAGCACTTTTTAACTCTAAAATCAGTATTTTCCCCCTATGCTCAGAAAAAAATGAATGCTTCTTTAAGATGCACAGTGTCACTCCAATTTTGTTAGGCTGCTTCAACATTTTACTCTCAGCAAGACTTTTGAGACCCTCTGCCCATCTCTGTGTCATAGGGTTTTCTGGATTTGAACCACTGACGCAGAAGTGATAGAATTCATATTCTGCATCTGACCCAGTTATAGTCTCCGACACCTCCTGTTTTCTCCAAAGGGTTGATTTATTATTACACAACAGATCTTTATACATTTCTTCAGTCACAAGATACGCACTGGTGGCTGTTCATGCACTTGTTGTTTGAAGACCTTGCTTTCTGAATTCTTTTAATGCTGAGCCATCTATCTTGAATGCTCAGTTTAAGCAAACTTGACTCCCTTTTGTTATCAGATACCCTATTTATAAGGGTAATTTCATGCCATTTACACAAGAAAAGCATGGCATTTGCTTTTTACATAAAGAATTGCGTATTGTTCTTGTGCTCTAGAGATTGTGAAAATGTACCCTGTTGCTTTGGAGGAGTTTCCCCTGTAAATCATTAAATTTTAATTTATTTTCTAAAATGTGATGTTATTATCTTGGCTGTATCTATTTAAAATAGATATCTACCTGTTTTCTGCAAGGGAAGAAAACAAACCATCCTGCAAACTAAAACCTGTATTTCATGAAAAAACAGACAAAGGAAAGGAAGGCTGTTATTAATGTGTAGTATATTATGCATCTCTCTTTTGAAACAATCAATTAAATAAAAGCAAGTGCATGATGGCTATTATAACTTGTATAGGTACCGTAATTTATTCTCCGTAAATATCTGGTCATCTGGATTGAGAGGTAAGGTGCACAATGTAATGGATGCTGTTGGTTCCCCACCTAGATCCTGCTTTTCCAGCCCAGTACGCCCATTCATCAGCTGTCGTGAATGATGGCAGCTAGTGGCTTGCTACTCCAAGGGAATTAGCCTTCCTTCTCCAAAGAGTTAGCTTCGGTTGATAGGATCCATGCCACCCAGGAACTCACATAGTAAATCACTGATCTGGAGGTCCTAAAGGCCACTCCCTTACCTCAAGGTGATTCACCTACGTGGTGCAATTTATGTTCCAGAGTCCCCCACGGATCAGGCAAGGTTAGACTTAAATAAAACCATATCCCACACCCTTGCTTATGTCCTTTCTCTGCCCTATTCTTGCTTCCCTCCTTTAGACATCTTACCCATAACAGAGATGCAAGGCTTTTAAGAAGGTTTTTCTGTGTGATTGATCTTAGAAGGCAATAAATAATATGGTAGAGGGTGAGATGATAGGGTTTTTTCCAGTCTACTGGGGACTGAGAGCTGAGTGGAAAATCTGCTCAATGGCTAAATGATGGAATGAGCCACTCCAATAGCAAGGCCAAATATACAATTGACCCTAGTGATGGATCAGATTTATATATTCATGACTAATAATGATTTCCTCTTCTGTCTTCTTGATTTCTCTTCTTCTCTTCCAGAGGTAGATGATGCAATTTTTAAAAAGGACAGATCTTCCTTGCAGAAGAATTTAATGTATATAGATATTCTCCCTTTCAGGAAGGGGAAATTAATTCTCCTCCACTTGAGTGTGGACTAGACTTAATATCTCACTTCCAAAGAATAGGGTATGGAAAGGGAAAAGGAATAACTTTACAGTGGAGAAGCCTGGCAAACATGACCTTGACCAAGGTTAACATCTTTCGTGGTAACTCATGTTGATATCATGTACCCCCGATTTGATGTCATGAGCAGGGCACTTTACCTCTCTGGTATTCTTCCCTCAAACCCATACCCTAGTCTAATCCTGAGAAGACACCAGACAAACCAAATTGAGGGACATTCTATGACATACCTGATCAGTATCCTAAAAAAAGGTCAAGGCCATTGAAAACAGAAAAGATTGACAAACTCTCACAGATCAGAGAAGACGAAGGCAATGTTGTATCCTGAATTGGATCCTAGTGTACTGAGAGGATATTAGTGAAAACATCATGCAATCCAAATACTGGATGTAATTAAGTTAATAGTGTTGAACCAATGTTAATTACTCAGTTTTGACAAGTGCACCATAGTTATGTGAGATAGCATTAAGGGAAACGAGACAGAGGGTGTAAGGGAACTCTCTGTACTATCTTTGCAACTTTACTGTAAATCTAAAATTATTCCAACATAAAAAAGTTTTATTAACTAAAGAGAGAAAGAACCACTGCCTCAGTGTAGACACTTTTATATCCAAAAGTCAATGATTAACTGAAAGTAACAGAACCAATGTAATGGAATAATCTTAGATACAATTAGCTGATTTTAATCTAGATGCCCCCAAATGAGGAATACCAGATTGACTGGGAACTTTAAAAAAATCTTTTAAAATCTTTTGATCATACAAAGTAATTTTTGAGATCTCATTATGTGTCAGGCACTAGAAGTAAATAGCTATAGGCCTACATTATATATCGTGTGCTCTAGAGACCAACTATCTGAACCCAAATCCTCAATTTGCTTCAAAAAATTGAACTACTGTGTGCCTCAGTTTATTTAACTGTAAAATAGGTGATAAGAATGGTACTTAACTTTATAGAGTTGTGAAAAGTAATGGAAATAATGCACATCTAACAGTTGCTATTATACATAGCCCTGAGCCACAACCACATGTTAGGTATTATGTCATTATTATAAGGATCAGATACATCAGTTTGGCATTATTAGCACTACCATATCAACTACCCTTGCATTAATTCTATCAACTGTAAGTTTTAGTATATATATATAATTTTCTTGATTCTCATAACCTTTATGTTTCAAAATAAATACATTTCAATTTTTCATTCTGCAGAGGTGAATATTTGGGACATTTAAAGAAACAATGTTGAATGGTCCTGCCAGTGTACAAATCATTTAAGAGTGTGAACATCACCTACTAGAATTTAAATCATTAAGAGGAGCAATATATTTTGGATCTCTAAATGACACAGTTTAAAATTCCATCACAGTCATTCATAATGCCAGTTTGGGGATGTTTATTATGACCATTTAAAGAAGAAATTGAGGCCATGTGTGAAAACCACATTTAAATACATTAAAATAGATGGATAAATTGAGTTATGAGATTATATAAACAGATAACATTTAAGCTAAAGAGCTGAGAGCACACTGGCACACAATCAAAGAATCAAACTCAGTTCTCTCTTGCTGGCTGCGATACAGAAAAAGACTGTTTTCCCAATCTTGTCTCTTGCATGTCACCCTTTACAGCCAGAACCAGATAAAACTACTTTGGGCCATTTGTTTACTGACATTAAAGTGGATTTACTGCGACTGAAAGCTTTTCTATTGTCCCTTCTGGGCTGAATCAACTTTATTTAAATGGTAATTCACTCACATACTTCTAATCCCCTTCAAATGCTTTCTTTGTTTACAACAACCAAAGATAATGAGGATTTAGAAAACAGTTTGCAAATATTATTGAACATAATGGATAATAGAACCCTGGTGCTGATACTTAGTAAATTAGTCCTAAAGAAAATGGAATATTTCCATTTTCAAACTAAAGATTTAATATATTAGACAAAGGAGTTAAACATAATCCTATATGTATAATTAATCACTAATTCTGGTAGATAGTTAATAACTACGCCAAGAAAATAGAGTCTGTTATCATAACTTCCCAAAAGTCATTTCTATTGTGTTACCTCAATAGAAATTACTTAGTTAAAATTTTCCAATGGCAATCACTTAACTTTTTTCTCTTCTCTCTTCATTTGGGTCTTTTCTCTTGTGCTGTATTATTTTATTAAAATTTATCTCTTTTTTTAAAAGGATACTTTTTTTTTGGAGTATAAAATCCTTGGAGTTTAGTTTGACAACTCTATTCATTTGACTTCCAAACTTTGTTTTTCAGTGAGTGTTTTCTGTTTCTTTTCTTTAAAAAAAAAAGTGTGTTTTGAAGGTTTTATGTGCTTGCACTTCATTATGAAACCACAGTGTTAAGTCAACCCCAATTTGTATATACGTAGTAGTGTTGTCTTCTTAACCAGCTGATTGTCAGGAATGTTAAGCTGAGGTGTCAACATGGTCAGAAAAGGTGGAGAATACACAGGGAACTGGATATGGTTTTGGCATATTTTCATACATTTACCAAAATTTGATTACAGGGATCTCACTTTTAAATTCTGTTTGGTTCAAAAAACACTCCAATTAAAAATCTGATATTCTCTGGCTGGATGAAAATGCAAGATTCAACTATGTGCTGTTTATAAGAGACAGACTTTAAATGTAATGAAACAGAGCATTTGAACAAAAATAACTACGAATATAATACCATGAACCAATACTAAAAGCACTGTGTTGAGTGCCACAAGTCAGACTCCCCACGCCAAATTACGCATGAGTGATTCCATTTATAAGAAGCCAAGGACAGGCAATTATAAATTTATAAGTTAATTTAAAAACACACAAACAAAAACACCCACTGTACTCCCTGCATCAGAATTAATTGCTTGTTAATTTCCCAGGCTACACCAGATATTTTGAGTTAGAATATCTTGGGAGTACGGCCCCCAAATCTGTATTTTGAACACATTTCCTAGGTGACTCTTAAGTAGTCTGAAGTTTAAGAAAGGAGTACTAAATAGTAAATAGACAAAGATAAGTACAGAGAAGCTAGGTGACTTATCCAAGGTCACTCACTGCATGGATTGCAATAACATGTCTCTTGACTCTCAGTCTGTGGCCATTCCTATTATATAACACACAATTCTTAGTTTAGATGTAGGATCAATTAAGTGGATCTTACATCAGAGATGACCTTAAGCCATGGCTACTTCTACTTTCAATTCCATGAGTAATCTCACCATCATGCATTTCCAGGCTTGTATAACACATCACGTTCAGTATCACATGGAGAAGCTGATATTAAGATATATTAGGAGAGAGTGCTTATCAGAGGAAGCAGATTGCTGTTTAGAAGAGAAGATGAGAAAGATGGTAGATACAAGCAACAGAGGAGAGAAAATAGACTCAAGTCTCTAGTTTATGGCAAAAATAAGAAATAAATTTTAATTAAAAATGATTATCTTTTATTTCAGAAATCTTTTAATTTCTAGTTAAACAGATCTGTATCATGTATTAATTTATGGGCATAAGTCTATTGATACATTTACTAAGTGGAAATTTAAATAGTACCATAAAGAAAGAGTTACAATTAAAACTTTTTTTGCAAACATTCCAAAGAGTCTCATTATAATTAAGATAGGTGATATACTCAGAAGAGCATTAACACCACATTCCTTTCAGTCTTATAGGAAAGAAATACTGTTTTTTTAATTTGAGGGCAATAAAAATAAGGCTACAGAGTTGTGGGGTGATCATAAACTCTGATCTTTGATTCTGATAGAAAGATTTTGCTTTATTTTAACATGTTTCTTTTTGTGAATCTAGTTATTTGACATTAATAAGTTTAAATTTCGTTTTTTTTCCTGCTAATTTCCGTAAGGAATACTTATATACATATTGAAACAATAATTGTCATAGTCTATTTTATTAACATAGATACCTGCAATTTAGACACAACTTAAAAATAAACCTTTGGTTATTTCTCAAAAGCAAACTGAAGTCTGTGAAGAGGAATAAGGTATAATTCATTGAACTTAATCAGTTCAATTTGTTGAATCCACTGAATTCATTAAAAAACATAAACTGCGGGCTTCCCTGGTGGCGCAGTGGTTGAGAATCTGCCTGCTAATGCAGGGGACACGGGTTCGAGCCCTGGTCTGGGAAGATCCCACATGCCACGGAGCGGCTGGGCCCGTGAGCCACAACTACTGAGCCTGCGCATCTGGAGCCTGTGCCCCGCAACGGGAGGGGCCGCGACAGTGAAAGGCCCGCGCACCGCGATGAAGAGTGGCCCCCGCTTGCCGCAACTAGAGAAAGCCCTCGCACGAACTGAAGACCCAACACAGCCAAAAATAAATAAATAAATAAAGTAGCTATAAAATTAAAAAAAAAAAAAAAAAAAACATAAACTGCTTTTCATCAATACCTTTGAAATCACCATTGCTCAAATCCACAATACAAATATAACTCTTGGAATGCCTGAAAAGATGAGTGGGTTAAAATAGGTGACTGAGGGATGACTAGTCCATTTTAAATTTTTTTGGAGTGAGGGTAAAAGTTGGCAACATGTGCATGAACAGAAGTGCAAATTTGAAGATTATTCAGATTTTAATATCACTATCAACAGCCAAATCAGCTCCCTAAGTTCTGAAAATAGGTAATAGAGTGCTCTGTAATTTACAAAATACCTTCACAGTCATTATGACAAATAAAGGAATGGATCTCACTTTTTTGCTGACTTCTTCAGGTTTATTTTGCTATGGTAATGTGTGTATTCTTGGACTCAATTGGACCTAAATTTATTTCTAATGTGGTTCAAAAGCATAACCCTGCCATCTGTTGCTTGCAGCCTCAGTAAGCACATGTGTCCATGTTCACATACCCTCCACACTTACCTGAATTTTCTTTTATCTGGATCATTTTTGTAAAACTTCAGCAACTTCATTTTAATATGGCATGACTGAACATTTTAATATCCTAAAGTTGGTCCTAAAATCCTTCTAAATTAGGACTAGCTCCCTTTCCTTCTTTCTTGGTTGACAATGACCTTCAATTCTCAAGGCATGGTAGAGATCATACCACTGATGATGTGTATATAAAGTCAGAGGCAATTTGAACAAAAGAACACCAGCCCTTTTTCTTACAGAGTGACAGTGCTTGGAGGTCTGCACAGTGATTTGGTATTTGTGGAAGGATCAGGTACTGTGAGCGGTGGTTTCATGTTTTAGTCATATTTTCTAACTCGTTTCCTGTTTATCTGCTACAAAATCCAGACTTAGATTTTGGCAGCCAAAAGTCATTGATTTCTTTGACATCTCTTCAGGAGTTTTGGATAGATAATTCCCAGATAAGGAGTCAAAAATTCAAGTTATTTTTATACATATGCATATATTGTTGTACCTGTATGTGCATCTGTAGGAAAAACTCACCGTTTTTTCCTTTACTCTCATACGTAAACACTTCTGACACCAAATGTGTGGGTTTACTACACCAAGCAATTTTGACGCTAACGGCCTGAAGTTAGGGCAGACCCCACAGATGAAGGCTCAGTCCCACAAGACTGCCCCCTACTTCATAAGTAGTAGGCCCCCAGGTCACCCAGAATTTCTGTCTGACTTGGCTATAAGTGGGAGTCTCACCTAATATGGCTATAAATGGGAGGTTTGATAATTTGTTAGAGCAGCTCACAGTACCTAGAAGACACAGTTTACTTATTTATTGCTGCTTTATTACAAAGCATATTTTTAAAGGACACAAATGAACAGCCAGATTAAGATGTGCACGGGGCAAGGACTGGAAGGGCCCCAAGCACAGGAGCCTCTATCACTGTGGAGCTGGGGTGCAACACCCTCCCGGATGTGGACGTGTTCACCAACCTGGAAGCTCTCCAAACTCCCTAGTTCAGGGATTTTTTGGAGGCTTCATCACATAAGCATGATTAATAATTATCATTCTCCATTTTTTCCCCAGAGGATAGAGGATGAAGCTTAAAGTTCTAAGTTTCTAGTCATGGCTTGGAGTTTCTGGGGACCAGCCCCCATCCTGAAGCTATCTAGGAGCCCACCAAGGGTTGCCTCATTAGAACAAATGACACTCCTACCACCAAGGAAATTCCAAGGGATTTAGGAGCTCTGTGTCAGGAATTGGGGTAAAGATCAGATATTAGAACAAAAGTTGCTTTTAACACCTTTATCCAAGGGATTTAGGAGCTCTGAACGGGAGCTGAGGATGAACACCAAAGTATATATTTCTTATTGTATCACAATATCACAATGAATATATATTTACATATTCTTAAACCATAAATCTTTTTATATCCCTATCTCCCTAACTGGACATTCATTAACTCACACTCTCTGTTCTCCATTGACTTTTGTGCTACTCTTATTAGTTAGCAAGATGCCCCTGGAGTCTTTGTGCCTGAGCTTTTCCCCAAAACGGTTATTCCCTAGATGTGTGATTTAGAACAAATTACATAGCTTTTCTGAAGTTTCCGTCTTGCCATCTATAAAATTGGGACGGCTATTACACTGATCTCGTAGGATTGTTGGGAGATGTTGAGTGCCTAGTACAGGACTGGCATCATATAAATAGTCATTGAATATTAGCTCTTAAAGAAAATGTGGTATGTGTGTGTGTGTGTATATATATATATATATATATATATATATATATATATATATATATATATATATGTTATACACACATACATATGTTACTAAGCTGTAAAAAAAGAAGGAAATCCTGCCATTTGCAACAATAAGGATGGACCTTAAGGATATTATGCTAAGTGAAATAAGTCAGACAGAGAAATATAAACACTGTATGATTCACTTTTATGTAGAATCTAAAAGCACTTAGCTCACAGAAACAGAGTAGAATAGTGGTTGCCCAGGGCTGTGAGGTGATGCTGGTCAAAGGGTACAGATTTTCAGTTATAAGATGAATAAGGTCTGGGGATCTAACGGAAGCATGATGACTACAGGTAAAAATATCGTATTGTGCACTTGAAATTGCCATGAGAGTAGAGCTTTAATGTTCTCACCATAACAACAGCAAAACAACAAAATGGTAATTATGTGAAGGATGTGTTAATTAGCCTCATTGTGGTAAACATTTCACAATAGATACTTGTATCCAATCATCACATTATTCACCTTCAACGTATACAATATTATATGTTAATTTTATCTGAATAAGGCTGGAAAAAATAAATATTAGCTTCTATTACTCTCCTTTTAGTCTTCTTTTGGTTTTATCATTTGTGTACTCATTTAATTTCCTCATCTATATTGTAAAGTTCTAAGGAACAAAGATTTTATCTTGCCTAACTTTGTTTTCTAATGACTATTATCTTATACAATGAGTAGTACTTAGAAATGGATATGGGCTTTGTGGTCAGAAAGATATGGGTTCACATGTGAATTCAAATCTAGGTTTTGATACTTGAGAACAAGCTTCATTTTTTTCATGTATACATTTTGAGTAATAAAAATACCAAGATCATAGGTACTATTGGGTTTCTATAACATAAAATGTATGAAGAACTTAGCTCAGTACCTGGCACATAGTACAATATCTGCTAGTGTGGTGATTCTCTTGTTGCTATCACTTGGAAGACCAAACAAAAACTTATGTAAGTTTTGAAAATTATCAAAATTACGAGAGGAAATTTACAAGAATGTGAACTGCCTACATAATCTGTTAAAATTCTTTCTCATGCATACAGTGAAATTAGTTGCACTTTTTAAAAATGGGGCAGAGTCTTATTCTAGACTCTTTAGCATTTTAGAGACAGCAAATTTTCCCCTCGATCAAGCAGATCAGAAAATGGAGATGTAGGAGGGAGAATTAGTTTGTAAAAGAGAACACAAATCTTTAATGATGCTTTCTTGATGACCTCTTTTAGTATTTCTTGGCCTTCATTTCCTCTCATGGTAATCTCTAGCCAACATAAAAGTAGTAATTTGGAAAAAATTTCTAACTTACCTTACCTGCGCTCTCCTAATTTTTTTCCTTCTCTTTCTTTCCCTCATATCTGGGACAGGAGATCTAGCTCATCGTTTAATTTGAGTTTCAAAATATCCCTGTGTTGTATATAGGGCAGTTATAATTATAGCCAATTTAAAAATGAGAAATAGCCTGAGATAGGTTTACTATCCAAGGTCATACAACTGTAGTCACTGGTAGGCAGGAAACGAAACTTTTCTTTAGACTACAGATTCAGTGTTCTTCCTATCACATCAGCTGGTTGTGACTTTCAAGACTGCTTGGGCCAGACCATTATGCAATGGGTAGTTTTTAACTTGGCCTGAACTTTGTGCCTCTTGCCATCAACTCTCCAGTCAGTTGACAAGTGTCAACTCTGTTGTGAGCATAATAGTGCTTTATAACACTAGGAGGCAAGAACAATTCAAACCCCCAAAACAAATGTAGCAAGAGAAGAAAAATGTTCATAACCAGAAACATATTAGCAAAATAATATGCTCTGCTGATGCAGTTGAAATGAAAGCCTGTATATGGTTAGTTTCATGTCTGTTTGGTTCCTCCTTGGAATTACTAATACAGTACTGAATATTTGCTTAGGAAAAGCATGTTTTTAATGATAAAACTCAATTTTAAAAGTGCAAATCTTCCATTAGAAAGCAGTCTATAAAGACACTATTCACTTGTATGAGATACAGGGTTTTTTGATGCCCAGTTATGCTTTGAGCCCACTCCTGAGAAAACAAACATCTCAGAGTTCTTATTTTTATTTTTGAATTCTCCCCATAATGCTGAATATAGGCATTACATTCTCATACATTAAAAAAATACCGAGAAAATATTATTCACTGACTTACTGAAGGTAAACCTCATAGAACAAAAACACCTCCTGGTTTCTTGGAGGGGCTGGAGTCAATAATTCATCTCCTTGTAGACACAGTGAAAAGCAACTCTCAGCACAGCTGCCTGCTCCTGCTCTGAGTGATGACTGATGGCGGAGGAAATAGGCAGAGAATGCTCTTAAGGATTTCTTGTAGGCAGGGTTCTTAACCTCAAGTTCATGGGTAACTTGGGGCTTCAGTGATAAGCTTTACAAAGTCTGCAAACCACCACTAACAGTATGTAAATATATCTCCACACCTTTATATATACACCCTAACTGAAGCATATATAAACTTAGTCCCTCGTTAATAGTTCTGGTGTAAACCACCACTGTAGCTAACTTAGGGAACTAGATAACACAAGTCTCAAGAGAATTGTGTAGCCCACTGCTTCTTTTATAGAATCAGAGGCAATAGCTGAAATGTTGAATCTTCGCTATTGTAACTTCACTGCCCCAATCTCGTGTGGATTATGGGTAGGACAGAGTATTGTGATAATGTGCTTTGGACATAAATTTCAAGTGGAAGTTGCAAAGGTAAATAAGATTATGTTGCCTAGTTCTGTTAAGTGTCCAGAAATATCCCATTACATTCATCATTAGTGATACCCATGAAAAATGTGGAATGAACAGCTATGTAAGGAATGATAAAGTGCTGGGAGAGCTGAGAATTTTAGGGTAAAATAAAGTAGATAGGTCAGGAGCAGAATATGTCTCCAGAGAAGGGGATGGGGTGGGTAATTGTACTGCAGTTATTAGGGTAGTCATTTTTTAAATGTTAGGGTTCTTTATATTCCATGACATACTGTTTTATTTTTAAAAGGTGAGTCTTCTGTATTTTATTCTTTAGTAAACTCAAAATTTCATATCTGCCTCCATCACACTTCCTTCTCTTCTTTTCTTACCATTGGATTATCTTTCATTTTCTTGAATTCTCTTACATTGCAAACTCCACAAAACATATTTATTTTGTCATCTCCTATATATGTGTGGAATTTTTTCTGTATACAAATATCTGTGTTGAAAAGAAGACGATAAGAGCAAGTATCGGCTTCTGTGCTGAATGTCACTAGGTATCTCTTTTCTGCAGATTTTCAAACCTACAAATCTCTTTTGTACTTTTTCATTGTCCTTATTAAAGGCATGTGACTTACAGTGAAATCTGCAGAGGTAAATTGGTATCACAGAATAGAGTGTGCTGTAAATGCCACAGTTCTGTGATAAACAAGTTAAGTCATGTTTGCTGTTTTGGCAAAAATTTCTTCATTTCTATTCTGGAAAGATAATAGTCGTCAGTTACTTGGAATACCTTTTCATGTTAGTGGATTCTATCTATGATTTATATTGAATTTCTGAAGAGGAAAGAATGCAGATTTCACTTCATTGAGACAAGAGTGTAGGGAAATTACAGAAATACCAACTGTGGACAGTTGTCAAGTTGGCATTCTAACTCTATTGATTGTGCTTTTTCTAGACTTGAAACCACCTTTTACTAATGAGATTTTATAGGCCCTAGGGTTTAGTGTAAAACAGGTTCACTGCTTTATTGTAGAAGCTAAAAGGAAAAGAATTATCGCAGGTATCAAGCAGACGATAGTCTGTAAAACAACTGTATTAATTTATGCACACACTTGCCATTACTGTAGAGGTGAGAATCATCTTAGCAATGACCCTGTTCAATCCCATAATTATCAGTGTCCTTGAAGGATAGTATTTATTGCAATTCTTTTTAATTGTAAGAATAAGTGATCAGAGTTAGGAATTTTTTTTTTTTTGAAGTTGTCGTGTTTTGGGGTTACCTGCATGAGAATTAATCTTTACATAGGAGACCAAAGCAAAGTTTAAGCTTAGTTAATATATAAACATTTTTCTCTTTGACTGGTTTAGACCTAAGTAAGCAGATTATATTGATATAATAAAAATGCCTTGTTTACTTAATAGATAACCAGAGCTATCATGGATAATCTGTCATGGATAATAATAGACAAGTTTTGTGGTTTTATTACACTTAACAAAAATGGAGTCAACTGGAAAAAATGCACAGTGTAAGAGCAGTGAGTTGAATTTATTCTATATCTTACTGAGGACTCTTGCCTGGGAGACAGCCTTTCAGATAGCTCTGAGGAACTGTTCAGAAGAAGTGTGTGGGGGGAGTAGAATATATGTGATTTTGGCAAAGGGATATGTGCAGTCAAGCACACATCTTGATGGAAGATTACTGCTATCACGAGGAACAGATATCTTAGGTCATATTTTAGTGCTTTTCTAAGTATGAGAAGATACGAGAATTTCGGTTCACAAAACTTTCTCCTGAAAATATATCTAACTATCTGAGGGTCTTTTCTGCTTGTTTTCCTCAAGCACAGAGTGCCTCATTACTGATCTTAACCCTTGAATTCCTTTCAGGGTGTACTGCAGGTTAGTGATTGCAGTAGTTTGTAGGACCAGATGGTGAGCAACATTCTTTAGTTTCTAATAGTTAATTTAACTTGATGCATGTTTCTAAATCAGTAAGGAATTTAATTAGGATAAGGGTTTCAACTATTTGACTTCGGATTACTCAAAGTTTCAGTTATATTCAAGTCTATTGATGCTTTTCAAATAATAAAACCCTTAGTGAAAATCTGGAGGGTTATAAAAATTTTAATATCAAATAAATAGACTTCTTCCTAGGCATGATGAAAGAGAAGTAACAATTATTAAACTCCCAAATGATACTAAATGGGGTAAGTGTAACTCTTTATAAAGCATATTGATGTTATGGTAGGATAGGAATAGCTGATTGGGTTACTTCTGCATTGGAAAATAAAAGGTCTTAGTTTGAATCGTCTAGGTTCAACGAGTTGTGATTTTAAAATACCAATTAAAATACCTTCTATAGCCTGAAAGCCGCCAGGGGTATTTCATCTTAATGTCCATATAGTCTCTAGCAGACTGTGGCCATTTAGTCAAACTGTGAGAGAAACAAATGTGTTTTTTCTTGTTGCTTATTTCATGTTTTCTTCCTAATAGATCTAATTTCCATGTTGAAATGGTGCACATGACTTGTCAAGATTTTAGACCATATTTTGTTTTGCGTCTGGCTTGTTTAACCATTGTACACATTTCCCACCATGCCTCTTTCCTCCCCTCTCCCTCTTTCATAATTTCCTTCTTTTCTTTTCAATAGAATTCTTTGTTTCTATGGTTATTGTATGTTAGGGCTTGAGCCTAGCTTTCAGATCCAACTTTGGTAACATTTTCTCAATTATAAAACTCTTAAGACACTAATTTACTCTCAGAGCCTTCTTCAGCAAGGCAGCAATCTATCACAATAAGGTGCTGGCATCAAAACGGGGTGACTGTTGCAGATGTCTTTTTTCCCAAATAGGAACAGAACATATCTGATTCATTACTTTCTAATGACATAATCTTACCCAATTTTATTTTGTTAAATGAGTCAAAAATAACTGAGGGTAATCTAAATATTCAATTCTGATATTTATTTACAAAAGATTTATGGAAAAATATTTTTTAAAGCTGAGGTTTTGAAAGTCATGAAAACCTAAACCTCAGGAAATGAGGGGAGTTTGCTGTTTATACACAGTGATCAAGCCCCCTTTCTCAGCACTTTAACCTCCTGGAGGACCTGCTGTTTTCCCCCTTTTGCTATTTTCCCTTAAATCATATGACTTCTTTTCCCTTCCTTGACCATTGCTTAGGATCTTCCTCAGTCATCTCCTGCCTGCAGTGCTCTTAACCAGAATCTACACGGCTAACTCCCTCCCCACCTGCCAGTATGTCTTCAAAGACCTACCTTGACCATTTATTGAATCCTGAAAAATATGCTCCCACCCCAACTCTTGGTTCCTTTCATTCTAGTTGACTTTTCCTTTTATCTGTAGTACTCATCATCCTGTACTGTAGATAATTTACTTATTATATTTCTCATATATTTCTTTAACTCCCATCCTAGACTACAACCTCTATAAGGACAGGAATATTTGTCTCAGTGGCTCAGGGATATATTTTAATTACCTAGAACAGTGCTGGGTTATGGTAGGAGCTGAATAATTATTTGCTGAATGAATGAATGATTTTACATGACCTGTTTCATCTGTTAGGCTTATCTCCATTGCAAAGCAGTTCCATAAAAGATACCAAAAATATTCTTAACTATTCTTAAAAGTTAGGGTGTAAAGCATATACTCTGGCAAAAAGAATAAAATAATTACCAAGGACTACAGGTTAGTTACCACAAATGTGATGTGACAGTTCAGTTTTTGTTGTTAGCCTCAAATCATAAGAAAAATTCAAAGCACCTGCTTTATTCTTTAGAAAGAATACTATTAGAGAATTGTATTTATTGAAGTTAAAATATTCTAACATTTTAACATCAGTAAAACTGTACATCATCAAAACATTTTTTGAGCAGAAGCAGATATGTTGTGAAAGTTTTGTAAAGATACATATCTGAAATAAATGGCAGATTTTGATTCCTTAAAGAATCATGGGTATCTTTCAACCAGAGTAGAAAATAACTTTTTTTTCTCTATCAGAGTATTTTGTCCAAATTACAGATGCTATTAAAAAATGAATTAAAAAAAATTTTTTTAACTTACAGCTATGGAACTATCTTTATCCCTTTTAATCTGTACTCTAGTTTATATTCAAATAAAATCTAAATAGATATCAACTTTTGATCTGAAAATAAATTAAGTTTTTAGAATAATATCTTTTGAGACGCAGACATTTTCACTGTAAACACACAATAAGCGTTCATCCAATAAATGCAACTTTGGCAGGCACTATATTTGCTGATTGAAGAACGAATATTAAAAAGCTACTGACTGAGATGAAAGGTTCAATAGCAATCTCCAGTTTACGTTATGGAGAGAAAAAATGGTTTTCTTTGAAGAGTGGGGAAGATTTAATTAAACATAAAATAAGGAAAAGGTTACTTTCTGTTAAAATTTAAAAGGTTAAGAAAGTAAGTACAAAGAAGTCCATGACACCATTTTTTCAAATTCTCACTTCATTTGCATCATACAAAGCAGATAAATCATGTACCCCCCCCAAAGTGGGTAACAGAGATATGTGTATAACATAAAAGAACATCTGTTAGTAGGTCTCTCCTGAAAGAAGTGGGAAGGGCAAAAGCTTACTTGTTTCAGAATTAATTTGATAATGAGAGCTCTCTTTGAAACTTCAGATGGCTCAACACAGAACAGCACAGAATGTCAAAGCATACAGGGAATTTCCAAGGTAAATTAATAGGATGATGGTAATACGTAGATGCAGTGCTAATTCCTCCTTTACTAATTGTTATAATCATAATATGGTAAGACAATATGGGAACACATGAAAGTAAAGAAAGAAAAAGGACACGTCTGTTTATTATTAATTATGTCAGTATGAGATACAGCAGTAAATTCAGGCATGAGGGAAAACTCAGTTATTGTTTTTTATCATCCTTCCTCTGAGGGAATTGCTCTATTTCCAAAAATGAATTTTTTAAAAAAGAAAACTACAGCCTGTACTTTGAAATCAGGTATAAGGATCCTGTTAGCAATTGAAACCTTCCCTAAATTAGAAGAGGCTTAATTTAAACTTCTTAGGTCCAAGGTAATTGGATTGACTACTCTATAGTGACTAGAATGCATTTACTGGGATGGTCAGTCATTTCTCCAGTCCTAAGAGTATAATCTCCAATTCAGAATCATCAGGGAACATCTATGGAAAATTTCTGGCTTGAGATTATTTTGTGCAAATTTAAATAAGGCCTAAAGAGAATCTAAAGGTTCCTCTGAGTTCCCTCAGCATGCTGGTGGGAGTTAAGTGGTTCTTTTGATAGAAATATCCTTTTCATAAAGACTTTTTATCATCATATATAATTACCTCAAATAAAATAGACAGTTAATAAATGTTATTTGAGGATAATGGGAGGCAATAAGTAGAGGGAGTGGAAACATTACGTTTTTGCATATTGAGTTGTTATTTAATCATAAGTTGCTCAATGCCCCACTTTCAACTAATTATGAAGAAAAAAGAACCCATAAACTAAGTCATATTAAAATATCAATGACTAATATTGTACAAAAAAAATTGTATTACTCTTTCCAAGGTCGTTTGCATCTTCAAACACAATGTCTAAAGATGGAGATATTTTCATTTAAACAAAGCATCTCTAGATAGTAGTAGAAGAGGTCGACATATTTGGATGCATGCTATCTTTCAAATCAAATACCATAGGACAATTTCTGTTATGCTTATAATGAGTATCCTGGTTGCATATTAAAATGAAACTTCTCAGTGGGTTCTGATTGTAGACAATACAGATTAAAGACACTCCACCCTGTGTCTCCTACCAGAAGCAACTGTAAAACCTGGACAGCATGCATGAATCAGTTATTCTATGTCTCCTAAAAGTAAATATATTCACAATAGACAAAAGGTGGAAACACCCAATTTCCATCAATGGATGAATGGATAGACATACATGCAATGGAATATTATTCAGCCTTAAAAATGAAGAAAATTCTGACACATGCTATGGTAGAACATGGAAGAACGTTGAAGACATTATGCTAAGTGAAATTAACCAGTCACAAAAAGACAAATACTGTATGAATCAATTTAAATACATCATCTAGAATAGTCAAATTCATAGAGACAAAGTAGGGGAGGGGAGAATGGGGACTTATTATTACATGGGTGCAGAATTTCAGTTTTGCAAAGTGAAAAGTGTTCTGGAGATGGATGGTTGTGATGATTTGATAACAATTCAAATGCACTTAATACTATGGAACTGTACATTAAATTTGGTTATGATGGTATTATAGACTGAATTGTGTCTCCCCACCACATTCACATGTTGAAGTCCTAATCACCAGTACCTTGCAGTATGACTGTATTTGGGGATAGGGTCTTTAAAAAAGGTATTTAAGATTAAATGAGGTCATAAGAGTGGGGCCCTAATCCAGTACGACTGGTGTCCTTATAAGAAGAGGAAGGGATTCCAGAGATATGCGTGTACAGAGAAAAGATACATTAATACTGGATACCTAAATACATTCAAAAAACCCAAAAAATGACAGGAAAGGGAAGAATAGGGAGACAAACAGAGAGTGCCATCAAAAACAAATCATGGTAGAGACAGATCCACATATATCAGTAATTACATAATATATAAATGTTCTAAACACAACAATTAAAAGTCTCATATAAAATACATGACCTAACTATATGCTGCCCACAAGAAATTCACTTTAAATACAGTCATGCAGGTTAATTAAAAGTAAAAAGATATACAATACAAACAGTAATCAAAGAAAGCTCAAGTGACTAATTACAGTGCTCTGAAGATAATATAGAGAAAAAATAATTTGCAGGTATAATGATAAAGTTCAATTCATTCACTAAGAAGATATAACATCCTAAATATGTATGCACCAAACAATAGGATATTAAAACATTATAAAGCAAAAACTGGCAGAACTGAAAGGAGAGATGGATAGATACACAAATATATTTGTAGATTTCAATATTTTTTCTCAGTAATCAATAAAGCTAGTAGGCAGAAAAATCACAAAGTTAGAGAAAAACTAGAAAACAGCATCAACCAGCTGGATCTAGCTGATATACCTAATCCATATCATCAGGAAAATGCAAATTCTTTTGACATTTACATAGAACATTCACCAATGTAGACCTAATCATGAATCATAAAGAAAATTTAAAAGAATTGAAATAGACTATACTCACAAATTGTATACAGTAATCATAATGGAATTAGACTAGAAATCATTAGGAGAAAGAAAACAGGAAGATCTTAAAACACAAGAAAATCGAACAATACACTTCCTAATGATCCATGGGTCAAAGAGGAAGTCTCAAGGGATTTTAGAAAATATTTTAAATTGAATAGATATTAAAGCACCAGATGTCAAAAGTTTGTGCTATGCAACTGCTGCTGTGCTTGGTGGGAAATTTATAGCATTAAATGCTTACATTACAAAGGAGAAAGGTCTCAACTCAACATTATAGGCTTCCACCATAAGAAACTGGAAAATAAAAAGTAAAATAAATCAAAACAAGCAGAAATCAATGAATTTAAAATAGGGGAACAATAGAGAATAATCAATGAAACAAATATGAATCTTTGAAAAGTTAATGACATAAATAAAGCTCTCCCAAGACTGACAAAAAAGGAGAAAAAACATAAATTAACAATAGCAGGAAAGAAAGAATATCCCTACAGACATAAAAATGATGATAGGAATACTACAAACAACTCTATGGACATAAATTTTCCAACTTAGATAAAATGGATCAATTCCTTAAAAACCGTAAACTACCAACATTTGCCCAAGATGAATTTGGTAATCTAAATACTGCTTTATGTATTAGAGAAGTTGAATTTGCTACTAATACCTTTAAAAATGAAATACCCAAGCTCAAACAATTTAATGGTGAATTCTACCAAACATTTCAAGAAGAAATAACACCAATTCTATGCAGTCTCTTCCAGAAAATAGAACATGCAGAATACATCCGATGTGTGTTCTGAGGCTGTCATTACCCTGATTCCAAAGCCAGACAAAGACAATATGAATGAAGAAAACTACAAACCTATACTCCTCATGAGCATAGCTGTAAAAATCCTCCATAAACATCAGCATATAGAATCCAGCAACGTATAAAAGGAATAATATACCATGACCAAGTGTGATTTCTCCTAGAATTTCAAGGCTTTAAAATATTAGAACATAAATCAGTAAAATTAAATCATATTTTAACAGTCAAAAAAAGAAAAGCTACATGATCATTTCAACTGATGCAGAAAAAGCACCTGACAAGATTCAACTTGCATTTGTAATAGAAACTCTCAGGAAACTAAGAATATAAGAAAACTTCTGTTGTGTAAGGTCTGATGTTATGTGCTGCCTCGTCATCTGGTGAGACTGGGAGGGCTTGAAGTAGCCTAAGCACAAGTTTCCTTCTCTCCTTTGGTTCTGGGGACAAGGTCCCCTAGCCAAACATCCCTTTTTATCAAGGGAATCTGGCACAATTCATGCTTATCCCTGAGTAGTGAGTTTCAGTTCCTTGCCACCTCATGGAATTATTCAAACAAACCAATCATATCCTCAAGGGAACCTTTTTTTTTTTTTTAAACTGTACCTTCTTGATACTACAAACCTTGCCTCCCACTGCCCCCTTTTGATTATTCTGTTCCCAAGGTCAAACCCCTGTGGCCCTGCATAGTGTACAGTGTCCTTCTCCCCCATGCTGTGAATATATGTGACTAATAAACTGCTGTTGATCTCATCTGTCCAGTGTTGACTGTCCTGTGTTCTGCCATCTCCATAACCCTAGGGCAGGAATCCCTCCCTCACCAGTGGGATGAATAGGATGCAATTACAATGATGTCCTCAACTTAATAAAAGGACTCTAAGTCAAACCTACAGCAAACATCATATTTAATGTTGAAAGACTAAATGTTTTCTAAGATTGAGGACAAGGCAAGGATTTTGTGGTGGGCAGAATTTGGAGATGGTCTCAAAATTGCCACCCCAGAGTTTAAATGTCTCACATGATACCTATCCTTTGAGTGTGGGCAGGACTTGTAAAGATGTTGGGATAGTCACTCTCTTGATTAGGTTAACGTTAATGGACAAAGGTTATAGAATTGTAACTTCCAAAATTACAATATATGAAACTCTGTCTTGGAAGTTGGAGAGAGAGCATCCTGTTGACTTTGGTGAAGTATGCTGCCATGTGCTGAGAAAGCCACATGGCTAGGACCTGAGAGTGGCCTCTAGTTTCTGAGAGTGACCCCAGCCATCAGCTAGCAGGAAAATGGGGACCTATCCTCAATCCCACAAGGGCAAAGGACTGAATTTTGCCAATAACCTGTATGAACTTGGAAGAGGATCCCCAAATTTTACAGGAGAACACATCTGACACTTTAATTTCAGACTTGTGAGATCCTCTATAGAGAACCTAGTCAAGCCATGCTTGGATTCCTGACACACAGGAACTTAGCAGGTTATATATGTTTTTTTTTTTAAAGCTACTGAGTTTCTAGCAGTTTCTTATGTAGCAATATACAACTAATATAGATGTCCTCTCACCACCCCTATTCTAGATTGTACTGGAAGTCCTAGGCAGTAAAAAGACATGCTAGGAAATAATATTTGCAAGTGGAGACAAGGGACTGTATCCAAAATATGTAAATAACTCTCAAAACTTAAAAGTTAGAAAGCAACTCAATTAAAAATGGGCAAATTACTTGAATAGACATTTCTCCAAAAATGGCAATAAACACATGAAACAATGTTCATCACCATTAGCCATTAGGGAAATAAGAATTAAAACTATGCTGAGATACCTCTACAGCCTATTAAAATGGCTAAAATGAAACAACTAACAATATCAAGTGTAGATGAAGATGTTGAACAACTATAATTCTCATACACTGCTGATGGAAATGCAAAATGCTACAGCTATTCTAGAAACCAGCTTGGCAATTTCTTATAAAGTTAAACATATGATGCAGGAATCCCATTCCTTGGTATGTACACCAAGGAAATTAAAAAATTTATTCATACAAAAATCTATATAGAAATGTTAATAGTGATGCTAATCATTGCTCTAAACTGAAACAACTCAAATACACTTTAACTGGTGAATGGATACATAAATCGTGGTCATTCATACAATAGCATAATGCTCATCAGTAAAAGGAGGAACTACTGAGATAAACAAGACTTGGATGAATCTCAAAGGCATTTTGCTGAAAGAAGCCTGTCTCAAAAGGATGCAGCAGACAGAATAATAGCCCCCCAGAGATGTCTGTGTCCTAATTCCTGACACCCGTTAATGCATTCTCCTCCTTACATAGCAAAAGGTACTTTGCAGATGTGATTGAATTGAGGATCTTGAGAAGGGGAAATTATCCTATTAGGTCCAGTGTAATCATGGGGTCTTTATAAGAGGGAAGCAGGAGGGTCAAAAGGCAGAAAAATGTGATGTGATGATGAAAGCAGAGGGAAACAAAGCAACACGATGATGGGCATGGACCAAGGAATGAGGACAGCCTGTATAAGCTGGAAAAAGCAAGGCAATGGATTCCCCACTAGAGTCTCCAAAAGGAAAGCAGCCCTGCTGACACTTTGATTTTAGCCTGCTGACACTGAATTTGGAATTCTGACTTTCCAAAATGTAAGATAATAAATTTGCATTGTTTTAAGCTACAAAGTTTGTAGTAATCTGTTGTAGTGGCAATCAGAATCTAATACAGTTGCATTTTGTATGATTCTATTTATATGACATTTTCCAAATGACAAAACTATAGTGATAGAGAGTAGATCCAGGGGTTGCCAGAAGTTGGGTGGAGTGTGTAATTGCAAAGAAATTACCCTTGGGTGTTTTGGAGGTGTTGGAACTATTCTGTATACTCAGGGTGATGGTAGTTACATGTATACGACTACATTAAAATTCATAGAATTTTATACAGACAAAAAGTCATTTTACTGTATGTTAATTTTAAAATCTAAAAGAAAGAACAAAGAGAACAACTAATATAGCAATCTACTCTTTGGAGAAGAAAAAAAGAAACTCCCCTTTGAAATTTTTATAGTACATATTTAAGAACTTACAATGGGGACTTCCCTGGTGGCACAGTAGTTAAGACTCCGCCTGCCAATGCAGGGGACATGGGTTCAAGCCCTGGTCCGGGAAGATCCCACATGCCGTGGAGCAACTAAGCCCGTGCGCCACAACTACTGAGCCTGCGCTCTAGAGGTCGCGAGCCACAACTACTGAGCCCACGCACCACAACTACTGAAGCCTGCGCGCCTAGAGCCTGTGCTCCACAACAAGAGAAGCCACCGTGATGAAAAGCCCATGCACCAACAAAGAGTAGCCTCTGCTCGCCACAGCTAGAGAAAGCCCGCACGCAGCAGTGAAGATCCAATGCAGCCAAAAATAAATAAATAAATAAATAATAAAAATAAATTAATTATTTTAAAAAAGTTTAAAAAAAAGGGTACCTGCTTCATTTCAAAATATGTCCAATATATATATACTAATGATTAGTGATGTTAAGCATCCTTTCATGTGTTTGTTGGCAATCTGTATGTCTTCTTTGGAGAAATGTCTATTTAGGTCTTCTGCCCATTTTTGAATTCGGTTGTTTGTTTTGTTGATATTGAGCTGCATGAGCTGTTTATATATTTTGAAGATAAATCCTTTGTCTGTTGAATCATTTGCAAATATTTTCTCCCATTCTGAGGGTTGTCTTTTCATCTTGTTTATGGTTTCCTTTGCTGTGCAAAAGCTTTTAAGTTTCATTAGGTCCCATTTGTTTATTTTTGTTTTTATTTCCATTTCTCTAGGAGGTGGGTCAAAAGGATCTTGCTGTGATTTATGTCATAGAGTGTTCTGCCTATGTTTTCCTCTAAGAGTTTTATAGTGTCTGGCCTTACATTTAGGTCTTTAATCCATTTTGAGTTTATTTTCGTGTATGGTGTTAGGGAATATTCTAATTTCATTCTTTTACATGAAGCTGTCCAGTTTTCCCAGCACCACTTATTGAGGAGGCTGTCTTTTCTCCATTGTATATTCTTGCCTCCTTTGTCAAAGATAAGGTGACCATATTGATGGGTTTATCTATGGGCTTTCTACCCTGTTCCATTGATCTATATTTCTGTTTTTGTGCCAGTAACATACTATCTTGATTACTGTAGCTTTGTAGTATAGTCTGAAGTCAGGGAGCCTGATTCCTCCAGCTCTGTTTTTCTTTCTCAAGATTGCTTTGGCTATTCGGGGTCTTTTGTGTTTCCATACAAATTGTGAAATTTTTTGTTCTAGTTCTGTGAAAAATGCCATTGGTAGTTTGACAGGGATTGCATTGAATCTGTAGATTGCTTTGGGTAGTAGAGTCATTTTCACAATGTTGATTCTTCCTAATCCAAGAACATGGTATATCTCTCCATCTGTTTGTATCACCTTTAATTTCTTTCATCAGTGTCTTATAGTTTTCTGCATACAGGTCTTTTGACTCCTTGGGTAGGTTTATTCCTAGATATTTTATTCTTTTTGTTGCAGTGGTAAATGGGAGTGCTTCCTTAATTTCTCTTTCAGATTTTTCATCATTAGTGTATAGGAATGGAAGGGATTTCTGTGCATTAATTTTGTATCTTGCTACTTTACCAAATTCATTGATTAGCGCTAATAGTTTTCTGGTAGCATCTTTAGGATTCTCTATGTATAGTATCATGTCATCCGCAAACAGTGACAGTTTTACTTCTTCTTTTCCGATTTGGATTCCTTTTATATCTTTTTCTTCTCTGATTGCCGTGGCTAAAACTTCCAAAACTAAGTTGAATAATAGTGGTGAGAGTGGGCAACCTTGTCTTGTTCCTGATCTTAGTGGAAATGGTTTCAGTTTTTCACCATTGAGAATGATGTTGGCTGTGGGTTTGTCATATATGGCCTTTATTATGTTGAGGTAAGTTCCCTCTATGCCTACTTTCTAGAGGGTTTTTATCATAAACTGTTGTTGAATTTTGTCGAAAGCTTTTTCTGCATCTATTAAGGTGATCATATGGTTTTTCTCCTTCAGTTTGTTAATATGGTGTATCACATTGATTGATTTGTATATATTGAAGAATCCTTGCATTCTGGGATAAACCCAACTTGATCATGGTGTATGATCCTTTTAACGTGCTGTTGGATTCTGTTTGCTAGTATTTTGTTGAGGATTTTTGCATCTCTGTTCATCAGAGATATTGGCCAGTAGTTTTCTTTTTTTGTGACATCTTTTTCTGGTTTTGGTATCAGGGTGATGGTGGCCTCATAGAATGAGTTTGGGAGTGTTCCTCCCTCTGCTATATTTTTGAAGAGTTTGAGAAGGATAGGTGTTAGCTCTTCTCTAAATGTTTGATAGAATTCGCCTGTGAAGCCATCTGGTCCTGGGCTTTTGTTTCTTGGAAGATTTTTAATCACAGTTTCAATTTCAGTGCTTTTGATTGGTCTGTATATTTTCTATTTCTTCCAGGTTCAGTCTCAGAAGGTTGTACTTTTTTAAGAATTTGTCCATTTCTTGCAGGTTGTACGTTTTATTGGCCTATAGTTGCTTGTAGTAATCTCTCATGATCCTTTGTATTTCTGCAGTGTCATTTGTTACTTCTCCTTTTTCATTTCTAATTCTATCAATTTGAGTCTTCTCCCTTTTTTTGTTGATAAATCAGGCTAATGGGTTATCAATTTTGTTTATCTTCTCAAAGAACCAGCTTTTAGTTTTATTGATCTTTGCTATCATTTCCTTCATTTCTTTTTCATTTATTTCTGATATGATATTTATGATTTCTTTCCTTCTGCTAACTTTGGGTGTTTTTTTTGTTGTTGTTGTTCTTTCTTTAATTGCTTTAAGTGAAAGGTTAGGTTGTTTATTTGAGATTTTTCTTGTGTCTTGACGTAGAATGGTACTGCTATAAACTTCCCTCTTAGAATTGATTTTGCTGTATCCTATAGGTTTTGGGTCCTCGTGTTTTCATTGTCATTTGTTTCTGGGTATTTTATGATTTCCTCTTTGATTTCTTCAGTGACCTCTCGGTTATTTAGTAGCATATTGTTTAGCCTCCATGTGTTTGTATTTTTAAAGTTTTTTTCCTGTAATTTATATCTAGTCTCATAGCGCTGTGGTCGGAAAAGATACTTGATACGATGTCAATTTTCTTAAATTTACCAAGGCTTGATTTGTGACCCAAGATATGATCTATCCTGGAGAATGTTCCATGAGGACTTGAGAAGAATGTGTATTCTGTTGTTTTTGGATGGAATGTCCTATAAATATCAGTTAAGTCCATCTTGTTTAATGTGTCATTTTAAGCTTCTGTTTCCTTATTTTATTTTCATTTTGGATGATCTGTCCATTGGTGAAAGTGGGGTGTTAAAAGTCCCCTACTATGATTGTGTTACTGTTGCTTTCCCCTTTTATGGCTGTTAGTATTTGCCTTATGTATTGAGGTGCTCCTATGTTGGGTGCATAAATATTTACAATTGTTATATCCTCTTCTTGGATTGATCCCTTGATCATTATATAGTGTCCTTCTTTGTCTCTTATAATAATCTTTATTTTAGTCTCTTTTGTCTGATATGAGAATTGCTACTCCAGCTTTCTTTTGATTTCCATTTGCATGGAATATCTTTTTCCATCCCCTCACTTTCAGTCTGTATGTGTCTCTAGGTCTGAAGTGGGTCTCTTGTAGACAGCATATATATGCGTCCTGTTTTTGTATCCATTCAGCCAGTCTATGTCTTTTGGTTGGAGCATTTAATCCATTTACATTTAAAGTAATTATCGATATGTGTGTTCCTATTACCATTTTCTTAATTGTTTTGGGTTTTTGTAGGTCTTTTCCTTCTCTTGTGTTTCCTGCCTAGAGAAGTTCCTTTAGCATTTGTTTTAAAGCTGGTTTGATGGTGCTGAATTCTCTTAGCTTTTGCCTGTCTGTAAAGGTTTTAATTTCTCTGTCGAATCTGAATGAGATCCTTGCTGGGTAGAGTAATCTTGGTTGTAGTTTTTTCCCTTTCATCACTTTAAATATGTCCTGCCACTCCCTTCTGGCTTGTAGAGTTTCTGCTGAAAGATCAGCTGTTAACCTTATGGGGATTCCCTTGTATGTTATTTGTTGCTTTTCCCTTGCTGCTTTTAATATTTTTTCTTTGCATTTAATTTTTTAAAATTAATTAATTAATTAATTAATTTTTGGCTGTGTTGGGTCTTCATTGCTGTTCACGGGCTTTCTCTAGTTGCAGTGAGCAGGGGCTACTCTTTGTTGCAGTGCACTGGCTTCTCATTGTGGCGGCTTCTCTTATTGTGGAGCACCAGCTCTAGGCGTGTGGGCTCAGTAGTTGTGGCACTCAGGCTCAGTGGTTGTGGCTCGTGGGCTCTAGAGCGCAGGCTCAGTAGTTGTGGTGCACGGGCTTAGTTACACCGCGGCATGTGGGATCTTCCCGGACCAGGGCTCGATCCTGTGTCCCCTGCATTGGCCACCAGGGAAGTCCCTGTATTTCATTTTGATAGTTTGATTAATATGTGTCTTGGTGTGTTTCTCCTTGGATGTATCCTGTATGGGACTCTCTGTGCTTCCTGGACTTGATTGACTCTTTCCTTTCCCATGTTAGGGAAGTTTTCAACTACAATCTCTTCAAATATTTTCTCAGTCCCATTCTTTTTCTTTTCTTCTTCTGGGACCCCTATAATTTGAATGTTGGTGTGTTTAATGTTGTCCCAGACGTCTCTGAGACTGTCTTCAATTCTTTTCATTCCTTTTTCTTTATTCTGCTCTGCAGTAGTTATTTCCACTATTTTATCTTCCAGGTCACTTATCCATTCTTCTGCCTCAGTTATTCTGCTATTGATCCCTTCTAGAGAATTTTAAATTTCATTTATTGTGTTGTTCATCATTGTTTGTTTGCTCTTTAGTTCTTCTAGGTCCTTGTTGAATGTTTATTGTATTTTCTCCATTCAATTTCCACGAATTTGGATCACCTTTACTATCATGACTCTGAATTCTTTTTCAGGTAGACTGGCTATTTCCTCTTCATTTGTTTGTTCTGGTGGGTTTTTAGCTTGCTCCTTCATCTGCTGAGAATTTCTTTGTCTTCTCATTTTGCTTAACTTACTGTGTTTGGGGGTCTCCTTTTCATAGGCTGCAGGTTCATAGTTCCCATTGTTTTTGGTGTCTGCCCCCAGTGGGTAAGGTTGGTTCAGTGGGTTGTGTGGGCTTCCTGGTGGAGGGGACTGGTGCCTGTGTTCTGGTGGATGTGGCTGGATCTCGTCTTTCTGGGGGGCAGAACCACGTCCAGTGGTGTGTTTTGGCGTGTCTGTGAACTTAGTATGATTTTAAGCAGCCTCTCTGGTTATGGGTGGGGTTGTGTTCCTGTCTTGCTAGTGGTTTGGCATAGGGTGTGCAGCACTGTAGCTTGCTGGTCTTTGAGTGAAGCTGGGTATTAGCATTGAGATGGAGATCTCTGGGAGTGTTTTCACCATTTGATATTACGGGGGGCCAGGAGGTTTCTGGTGGACCAATGTCCTACTCAGCTCTCCCACCTCAGAGGCTCCGGCCTGGCACCTGGCTGGAGCACCAAGACCCTGTCAACCACACGTGACTAGAAACAATGTAGTGTGCCTCTTTACCAGCATTTGAGTGACTCAAGCATTACAGGGTTGGGTATGCAGTAAGCTGCTCTGCATGGTGCTGACACATCAAGGTGGACCAGAGTCGTGGCTCCCAAAGCTGAGTCTACTTGCTTGTTTGGACCCTAAGGTAGTTTTTACTCATCTACGCACCGAATACGCCAGGGGCCAGAAGAGTTGCGTTTCGTCGGGAAGACCGGGTAGGATTTTTATCTTAATGTCAGCTCTGAGTTTCTGCAAAAAATTCAGTCACGCCAGCTATACCAGATGCTTCCCTGTGTCTTTAGAACTATCAAGGTAATGATATTCTGTACTAATGTAGCTTTTGTCAGATCAGAGTGTGAATATGAAGGATTATTTTCAAGCTGAACAAATTATGTTTTTTCTTACATACCTCCTTAAGAAGTGATTGTTAGAATTCTAACTTTCAGGAGACCAGTATGACGTTAAAAATATCCAAGGTATTAAAAGACAGGTCAGAATGCCAAAGGAACTTACTTAATACTATTGTAACATTACTGTCCCCCACCCCAGTGAAAAACAAAATAAGAAAGAAAAGAAAAAAAAACTTTTTAATCAATGTGGAGAAAAGATGCAGATATATTATAAATTTATATCCCTATCCTGGTTTCTCCCTTCAACTCCAGACCCTATTAGTGTCTAAGAGAATAGTAATATTTCATACATTAATAATAATTTCTATAATGCACCCTACATTGTAAACTCCAAAAAGTGGTGATTTCTTTAGGCCGATCATTCAAATGCAGGATGTTTTGGAATGCTTTATTGGTGAAGTGATCCAAACTGTGTCATAGGGGCATGAGGAACTGAGAGAGGGAAGGGAAGGAAGCCAGTAAGTAGGACCGGTGGTTCAATTCCTCTGGAAAACTCTGGAAGGGAGTGTGGGAAACAACTGAGAAGCTGGAATAGTTATTCTCCAGCTCTCATGTATTATTGGTTGTGGGCTGTTGTGAAGGCATTAATGCCCTTGCACTTTCCACTTTTTGTTTGTCCCATGTAGAGCTCAACAGGACAAGAAGAAGCCCTTAGGTAGAAAGTATCAGGTGATCATAGGATAAGGCCTTCCACACCTGCAGAACTGATGAGCACAAAGAGATATCAGGGGAGACCAATTGTGCCTCTTGCAACTGTCATACCAGGGCAGAGTGAAGATGATTTTTGTATGATTCATAAAAAGAAAGTTATATGAGGTTAGGAGGGAAAATTGCATAGAAATTCTAAGAAACCAAGACTAAAAATAAACAAAAATCACCTTCCAATGCTTCTTCCATTTTTGCTGTTAGAATAATCATTTAAATTTTTTTCAACAGAAGCATGTATGCTCTTTAAAAAAAAATTTACAGGGAGAAGGTAGGTGGAAGGTATGGGCTAAGTACTTGCAATGAGGAAAGAAAAAGAGTAAAATTGCAGTAGTGAAAGAAAGCAAAATGTGCTCAGTCTCCCACAGTATTTCAGCACAGAAGGCATGAAGCAAGAACAAAGGGCAAATATCTCATCCTTTACTCCCACCAGGCAGAATTCGTACTGTGAAAATTAACTGTCTTTTGCCTCATCAGAATTAAAATCATACACCGTTTGCAGACATATGCTCACACTTGAAATAGTTTGGAAAGAAATGATTCATTCTACAGTATCCATTAGAAAATGCCTCAGAATTATGGACAGTTTCTCAGTGTGAAGCAATAGTTTGTTTTAATTATTTTTTTTGACTAGAATATAAACTCAGTGAAATCAGGAACTGTAGTGTTTTTCACCATCTTACTAATGCAATGCCTGGTATGTAGTATTCACTCTGTATGTACGAGTTGGATGAGTGAATTTAATTGGTTAAATTAAGTGAAGTCATTTCATAACCCAGTGGTTCTTAAAGGGAGATAATAGGATTTTGTCTTTCCGCATCCTGCCCCCCTGGGACATTTGTCAATGCCTAGAGATATTTTGGGTTGTCACAACAGGAGAGAGAGTGCTATAGGCATCTAGTGGGTAGAGGTCAGAGATGCTGCTAAACATCTTACAATGCACTGGACAGTCTGCACAACAAAGAATTACCCATCTCAAAATGTCAACAGTGGCAAGATTTTCTAACCCTGATATAATACCTAGCAGTGTTCAGTCATTGACATATTCTATTCACACTTTATAAAATGCACTTTTAGTCAATAACCAGCAAGTTGATTTTTTTTGGTCCAACATTAGTCAGTCTCACATGTAAAGTTCTTTGATTCATTCTAGAGTTAATGTTTGCCCTGTGTTTGGGTTCCCCTAAAAGCCAACCCAGAGACAAGGAGTTCTACAAAAGTAGTTTAATTGACAAGTGACTTCTGAGACACCAGTAGGAAGTGGAAAATTGAGGTAGGGAAAAAAGGAAGGAGTCAATGGTGTAGCATTATCAGGATATTTACCACTGTGACAACTGGGGCTAACAACTACTGGAGAACCCTGGGAGACAGGGTAGAGTGCAGCTGAAGATAATCCCAACTGAGAGATAAGGATGCTGGGGTATGTATCCACTGATTCAGTAGCAGCTACTCCATCATGATGTGGCAGGTTTATGACCAAACATGAGTTCACGTAGGCAACCGCATAACAAAAATTGTTTACAGTGAGTTTTTACTAAATGCTTCCTTTTCTCTTTGGAGACTCAGTACTCTTCAATCCTTAATCTTATTCTTATCCTTGTGATATTTTAGAATCCTAGAATCATGAAGCCTTTCAGTGTATCTAACCCAACCTGTTCCATAACTTGGACAAATGGATAGTTAGCTTCTGTTTCAGCATTTATGTCCTACTAATGTCTAACTATTTGATTAATTAAATTGATACTGAATAAGGAATAGTCTGTTTTCCTTTGTGTTTTCACTTTTCATTATGGATTAATTAATGTCAGACTGTCCTTGACATCTAGATCTATTGCTACTAGAAATGCCTTGACATTAATACTTGATTTGTTCTTGGAGAAAGATACTAAACTCAAAAGAATTAGCAAAATTTTATGTAGAAAATGGTGACTGTTTGAAGGTCTCTGTATTTTGTGTACATTTGTAGTTTAAATATTAATGAAAGCTTTCCATTAAATACTCATTCCAATAGGTATGTGATACTAATTTATAAGGAAACACAAAATTAGTTTTATAGAAACTTCTAAAACTAGTATAAATCAACCCCCTATGCAATATTCATCTCAGTCCACACATTATATTAAAGTGTGCTAAAATGTGTAAATTTAACCCTGGTACATAGGGGCTGAAGGCTCTTTTACATGATTTATGGGATCACTAAAAGATTTGTTTCTCCTCCTCAGTCGTTTTTCTACTATTGTCCCAAGATTTATATTACTCAATCAGGTAAAGACCACTTTCAACCCTGTTTGAATAAGTGCTGATAGGTCATAACTTTTCTAGAAAGGTATATCAGGTACAGTAATGATGTTCTTTGATTTGAAAAATCTTGAACAGGAAAAGTTTGGCTGCTGAGATTTTCAACATCAATCCACTTTTCGTGTTCTTACGGGTCTTTTTTTTAGTCTCAAAACACAAAAATGAACTGTCTACATCAACTTCTCAAAAACTGTTCCCAAAATAAAACAAAAAAAAACAACCCAAAAGATGTGTTACCAAAAAAACTATTCAGTTTATTTTAAATTTAATTTCAGGAAAGAATATCAATATGGATGATTGTATGACAGTTACAACAATTACTGCCAAGCCATAAATAATTCTCTTTAACTTAAATATATATTTCTCTTCAAAGTCTGATTAGATGCAATATAATTTTTGTGCAGATGCATTTATCTCACATTTTATTCACTGCTGTTAGTTATATCACTCTGTAGAGAGTTACCAAAGGGCAAGAACACTACAGATTTTACATTTTAGATACTATTTTATAAATATTTTATAGAAGGCTGATCTAGGAGGAAAAGTTTGGTACCATTAAACACAAAGAAAATGCTATTTAAATCATTTAGATCATGCCACTGGAACTATTTTTCAAATAGTTTATGAAAATTATGTTTCAAAAGAGATTTTAACACCATGAAAGACACCGTGGTTTTTAATGGTGGTTTACAGAAAGACATTTCTTGAAGAATTGATTTATATATTTACAGTGAATCTGGAGTGAGTCTGTCCTAGTTCCATTTTGATATATGAATTTCATTTGGTATCTTTGACAAAGTGCTACAGCAATCAACCTGGTTTTTATTTAGTGTGTGAAAGGACAATCAGCCAAATTCTAATCTCAAATGTGTGAATTTATCACATTTCATAAAATATGCTGCTTCGCAGTATCAAAAATGGATTTAAGACATTTATGGCAATGCACAGTACATGAGAAGCACATGAGAGTGGATGATTTCATTTTCAGGGAATCAACCTGGGGCTTTACTAGTGCCTTCAAGAACACAAGACTTTTATTTTTCTCTTTAGGTTCTTGTCCGCTCAGGAAACTTTTAATTTATCAGTGGGCAGAATGGAGAGGCTAACCATTTTGTGTGGGAAGAAAGGAGGGCAGCAAAACTTGGAAGTCATAGATTATCTGAGAGCTACGCAGTGCACAAAATGGTTGTGTTTTCTTTCAGTGATCCCTGATTGAACTAGTCATTGATCATTTGCATTCTCCCACATAGATTTTCATAAATTGCAGTTATACTTCCTTTTACATTGGGTTGATACACTGCCAAATATGACCACTACCTCTTTATAATATAGACTTTCTTAATTTGATTTTTTCTGCTCACTTTCTCCACCTCACAATGAGTAAAGTTATGACAATGTTAGAAGGTGGCAAAGAACCTTTAATATTTATACATTTCAGTTAACCTTCTAAACTTTTGGTCATCCTTGAGAAGCAATCCAGAATGTTTCACCCTTTGAGGCTTCTCATTTTAGTTTTAAAATGCAACTTAGTTGTATCACTAAGAGAAATATTTACTGCAGGAACTTATATTTTGTACATCTTAACTTTCACATTTTGTGGCCTGATCAACTGTTCTATAGTCCATATTTCCAGTGTATTGTATATAATTATGTTTAATTGATTGCAGCTTTTTGACAAGTTCTAATGAAATATTCAGTTGTCAATTTTTAGTTTACTGGCGCTATGGCTCTTAAATATTATTATTTAATATGACTAATAATACCATTTTTGGATATAGGCTACATTCTGATAAACACTTAGGTATTCTGAAGGAGGTAGCTTTATTTTTATTTTATTTATTTTTATTTTTAATTCTTTATTTTGGCTGCATTGGGTCTTTGTTGTTGCACGGGGGCTTTCTCTAGATGTGGTGAACAGGGGCTACTCTTCGCTGAAATGCGCGGGCTTCTCATCACGGTGGCTTCTCTTGTTGCAGAGCACAGGCTCTAGGCGCACGGGCTTCAGTAGTTGTGGCACGTGGACTCAATAGTTGTGGCTCACGGGCTCTAGAGCGCAGGCTCAGTAGTCGTGGCCCACGGGCTTAGCTGCTCCGCGGCATGTGGGATCTTCAAGGACCAGGGCTCGAACCCGTGTCCCCTGCATTGGCAGGCGGATTCTTAACCACTGCGCCACCAGGCAAGTCCCAGTAGCTTTATTTTTAAACATGCAGTTCAATTGAAACTGACATTATGCAGTTCAAAATATATATATTTAGTCTCCTTTCACTTTGAAGAATTACAGTCTCTGAATGCATTTCTTTCCGTTGTTAATAAGCGCTATGCCTGAAGATCAAGTCCTATAGCAAACCACATGCCAACCTTCACTACACACTGCTTCTTTTAAGTGGATAATTTAAAACATATGCACTCAAGTACTCTGTCTTCCTCTTTAGATGCTGTTTGAGTATCTCATCTGAAAGAGAGTCTAAAGCATAAATATTTGGTGTTTTTTATTGTAACTAACCCTTTTCACTCCGCAATAGCATACTGTTTGCATCATATAGTAAAGACTCTTTGCAAACCAAGTTGGATGGTATGAATGAGAGGGATCAGCATTAGCTTCTAAGTGGCTATGAAGAAGATTGGGACTCTTGAGTCTTGGGAATCCTGAATATGTAATAGAGAAAATTGTGTAATTACTTATTGCAACATTTTACAAAGGGACCTTACATCTTTTAGGAATGTTTAGAGTTATAATGTAATAGCTTATACATTTCCATGAGTAATGTTGCCTATAAACATTAAATATTGAAGAAACTTAATGTACTGGCCAGACTGAACCCTTTCATGGAGCTATTGTTACGGTTATCATTGTTATTATTATTGCTGCAGGAGGTTCAATACACAGCTAACATAGACCCTTTTAAATTGAATTTGCATCTCTGCTATTTAACACCATCCAAAGTAAATCTCTAAATGTGAAACATAGTTACCTAAACGCTTGTAATGTAAAAACCCAATGTACACAACATTAATCATCAGCATTGGTAATTGGATGATTCAGTGATGGAGACTCATTGAATATTTCAAAATCTAATCTAGTGGGCTTCCCTGGTGGTGCAGTGGTTGAGAATCTGCCTGCCAATGCAGGGGACACGGGTTCGAGCCCTGGTCTGGGAAGATCCCACATGCCGCGGAGCAACTAGGCCCGTGAGCCACAATTACTGAGCCTGCGCGTCTGAAGCCTGTGCTCCGTAACAAGAGAGGCCGCGATAATGAGAGGCCCGCGCACCGCGATGAAGAGTGGTCCCCACTTGCCACAACTAGAGAAAGCCCTCGCACAGAAACGAAGACCCAACACAGCCATAAATAAATAAATAAATAAAATTAAACTTAAAAAAAAAAAATCTAATCTAGATATTGAATTTTTGGTAAAGTTACATGTTTAATACCTTGGTTTCATTGATGAATCCTGTCTTCTCTAATTCAATTATTAATTCTTAATTTTAAAAAGTTATTTAGCATAACATTTCTCTAAACTATGATATTTTGCTATTTGCTTAGAATTCTACAAAAACTTATTGAGCCCTTACTGTATGCCTTATACCATGATAGGCACTAAGTGCCTTACTCATAAAGATAGCAGTAAGACACCATTCCAGACCTCAGAACTTCAAGATTTATTCAAATAATCACAATCTGTGATATGATAAGAATCATGATGCAGGAATAAAAAAGGGAAGTAGTAATGGCACAACTGCATTCTAATGAAGATTAAATTACCAAAATTCTCTGTGATCCATTTTTTTCAACAAATACTCATTAAGTACTTACCACATACTGGGTCTTATTCAAAACACTGGGGATTTCTCAGTGAATGAAACAGACAAAATCCCTCTTCTGGTGAGGCTGACATGCTAGTGGGGGGAGGTGGAAAATATATCCTAAGTATCATACATAAGTAAATTTTGTAGCATGCAATATTTGATTAACCATTTTCCCCCTTTAAAGGAGATAAACTTACGTCCTGGTAAAGGGACATATTTGCGGCAATTTTTAAAAATTATTTAACTCAAATTATTCATGTTGAATATTCAAATATATTAGAAAAATATGAAATAAGTTCTAGGTTGACTTCACCAAATTTCATATTTTATTGCTGCTAAGATACTTATCTCCTTACATATTTAGTGACTCTGAAAACAGTGTCAGTTAATCAATAGGATGTAACAATCATTGTCAACAGGGCAGCAGGTGCAGTGCAAATTGTCACCTGCTGTGCACACACCAACTTGGATTTCACTCATGATGACACGATGAGAAAACAACTACCCCTTGGCCTTTCAGTTGACACACCATGTATGAACACATTAAAGAAAGAGTATGAGTCCTGGTTGTGGTCTGAAACCTCCCATTAATTCCTTGTGTAAGGTCAAGAAAGCACTGAATAAAAACTTACCAAAAGTGTGGCAGCAGCTTAAAGGAAAGAACTGGAGGAGCAATCTTTTGAGAAGTGCTGTATCACCAATGCTGTCGATTGGGACGATACTGTGGGAATAAAAAAGAACATGGATATGGATGACTCTGAGTAGAAAAGAGATTCAGGAAAATTGCACTCTGAATGTGAAAACACTTTGAGAATACTCTACCCAATTTATTTGGTTTCTATTTCCCTTTTTATGTGTACACAACGTGATATGTTAAAGATGTTAGCTAAGTCTAAAATATCTCTACGATATCTTTAAAAAAATTTCAGGCAATATGAATGTATAATCCATCAAATTGGCAACTTTCTTCTGGTTTTTCACGGGAACATAAGTTATTGGTTTGTCTTATAATTAATGGTGTTTTAAGTTTTATCAAATACAATAATTCTATAAGCAATAGCTGGATTTTCACTTTTATTCATGGAAATAATTATTCTCAAATGAGGAAAAAATTTCCTTACATTTGAAAACTATCACAGAAAAGATCATGTCTTTGGATGTTTGCATATGAACATTCTATGATCAGCAGGTGAAAAAGACTGAGACCATCTGCTGCAATTAAACACGGAAGCTTTCATTCAAATGACTGAATAATTCCTATAAGCTCTCAGCAGGAAAATCAAAAGCCAATGCCTTAGCTCTTTTTGTCATTCAGAATAGTTCAGTCAGGTTTTTGAAGACCAGGGTGTATTTTTTAAAAAGATACATTGTTGCATGATTTAGAATTTTTTCATCTCCACCACTCTGCTTTTTAAAAAATGTATTTGTGTTGATTTATAACAGTGATGTACTTTTCTTTGTAGATTCAATTATGTTTGCAAAGCTATTGCTCCGTTGTGTATACCTAGCAGGTAGACTTAAAGCTTTCAACCACTACTATTATGATGACTAAGCACAACTGATTGTCTAACAGCTTGCTTGGAGATAATGGCAAGATGGTAAAGAATTGAGCGCATGTCTCAACTTCTGTTTGGAATGTATCACGATTTCAGTCTCTTTTCAATCTTTCAGGTTCCTGGCCATCGGTTGTTACACCACTTCTTCCTTTTGTCTCATGACAAATCATACACACACAATGAGTAATAATTTTTATCTTTAAAAAAACGAAGGGAACAGACAGGTTTTTGCTGTCCATCTTTTGGTGCATTGGGGAAGGGAAGAATTCTTCCTGATGCTCCTCAAATAATGCCCAGTGGCTACTATCTTTAAAGTTTTTGATCAATTCTGGTGAAAAGGAAAGTACAGCTACTGATGCATGGTAAGTCATTTTAAAAATCAGATAAAATGTGGACTTTCCATTATTGTTTTTGATTTAAGAATATAGTACTTTACTGCTTTGTTGAGCCAATGTCATTTTAAGAAATGTACAAGACTCTATTATTTATTCACGTTATTGTCTGTGTTAATAGTATCATTAATAAAATGAATCGTCTATATGCCATATGGTAAAATACCACTAACATTTCCACTAAAATTTCTTTCTGAAGTTATTAGTAGACGTTTCTCATTTTAGGTTACATAATTTCCTTTTGTCATTGAGGATATTGGTAAAATTATAGAAAATCTAAATGATGCATTAGGAGACCCACATCTCAGCAACAGGGTTTTACTGTGATGTAGTTCTATGGTGTGCCAAGTTTACTAGGCACTGGAGAACAATGAAAGTTTGGATAAATGGGCATTTTCTCTTTAATTGGCATAACTTTAAATGTTATCCACTTGGATGGAATTTTTTCTTTAAATGTAATGTACTCTGTTCTTCCTTAAGACGTAGAACACACTTGACTTTACTTGACAGGTCCCAAAATCAGGATCAACTTTAATAACATTGATTACTGGATGGCAGTTATAAAAAAAAATGAATTTTGTGGGGGGAGCTCCTAAGGGCCAGTTAATTAGCATATGAAAATACATTTATGAATAGCGTATTCTGCTTATGACCATCACTTTCACCTACTGTATATTCAAGTAATTTTTCCTAGTCTCTCTACATCTCCACTGGCCATGACTACCAGCTCTTTACATCCAGCGTTTTCTTTCTACTTTTGTCCATTTTTTTCCTTTCCTCTATCTTCTTTTCTTTTATCTTGTCTCTTTTTTCTCAGACTCTTTGGCTTTCATACATTTCAGATTTGGCTGATAGTTATCATTAGACAACAAAAGCAAATTCTTGGTTGGATTAACATCGCTTCTTCAGTTCTCCTTGGCTAGATTTATTGGTAGGGTTTTCTATTCCTTCTCTTGTTGGAACCGTTTCAGAACATTGGCCATGCCCACTATCCAAGTGCTGAGTATATAGTGTTCCTGTTTGGATACCAATTTTATTAGCTTACCAAAATGTGAATTCTCTTATGCCAATTTTATATAATGTGGCATTTGGATACATAACAATATTTTATGAAGGACACTACGTGTTGTTGCCAGAGTTTGTGTTTGATCTAATGTCTGTGACTGCTGTGCCAACAAGATGGCTAATGAGTAGATTACAAAAAATCAGATCTGATGTTCATCTGAAAAGGAAGTGTTTAGTCATTATAGGTTATCATTTACCTGATTCCATGAGATAAGAAGTTGGCGTTGAAAGCATTTTCTTAAAATTTTGAAATTTATCTTCTGTGTAATTGATACATCTCTGTACCATCCCAATCTATTTGGATGAAGTCACCAAAATAATCAAAAAGCCCATAACTTAAGAGTTTTTATCATTATTGTCTAATACAACAAGGACTCAGGTTTCATGATGAAGTGTATTCTGGACAAATAATGTAACCAGGCCCATACGTCTTGTATTTAAGTCTTACCTATTATATAATTGCTGACATGTGTCTTTGTTCCTAATTATATCTATTTCTAAGTTAAAACATATATAATGTTCCCAATTTCTACATGGGAAAATATGTAAAAGAATTTTGTGAATCAAGCCTATGTTTCTTCTTCTATGGCTTCACAATTTCTACTCAATTCCAAAGCACTATATTTTTAAAGCAAGAGACAATGTTATGGGATATATGAGCTCTTTCAAATAATAGTGTAATGTGAAAGCTAACAGCTGACTCTGGAGTTACACTAACTTAGGTCAAGCCTCAGTGCAATTATTTTAATTGCAGGATACTGGGCAATCCTGGGCTTCACTTTCCTCATCTGTAAAATGGGAGGGGGTGGGGGATACTAAGGGTGCATATATTATAGAGCTTTGGAGAGGATTAAATGAGAAAATACATTTAAAGCACTTAAATATACCTGACCTATAGCAAACACTTGACAAATGTTAGATCTTATACATGTATTTTCTGAGTAGCTATGTTACATTTAGACATGAAATGTAAGAATGCACAAGAATTTATAGATGTATTTATTGGAGAAGCCATGATTACATATTAGAGTCACAAGTAAAAGGACAGCATGATCTTTCCTTATATATATATTTCTTTGAATAATCCATCTTCCACACTATGCAATCTAACTCAGTCCCACATGGAAACGCCTTCAGAATGTAGCCAAAAGATTAAGGCTTGGTTTCTCTGAATATTGCCACTATGCTGGAGAGAAAACAGGGAATGATACTAAGTGGATTTGAGTTTTTACTATCTAGAAACTTACTGTCTAAAATGAATTTGTGTAAAGAGAAGTTGGTCTTTTAGAATCTGTGACACATAGAATGGAATTCAGCTAGATACAGGGTAATTTTCAGTGCTTCTGATTACTGTACATCACCCACTTTAATTTTAACATAATATTTAAAAATCTGATACCAGACCTGATGTGTGGTATCTAATATCAAAGATAATATAGAGGAAATTTTGGAAGCTAAAAAGTAATAAAAATTATAATGTCTGTTGGTATTTTTATACACAAAAATAAAAAGCAGTATAGATTATAAGGCTAAGTTTCCAGAAATGACTGTTTTAAGTTACTAATAATTCAGTTGTCAGATCTAGAATATAGTATTTTTTTCACATGCTTCAACTTCTTTTCTCTCTTCTTTCAAAGTGAATTGAAGTATTTTGTGAGTTTGAGTTGAATGGTATTAAATAATTCATGTTTTAGTAATACATTATTCTGTTTTAATAAGATAATGACCCACTTAATCAATGGGATACTAAAACACATACTTTCATTCATTAATTAATTAATCAGCCATCCAAAAATTTATTGAAGGATTTTAGAAATTATGAGTAATGCTGAAAAGGGTATTAAATATTTTCAAGGAGTATACAGTTCAAACAGAAGACAATAGTAATGCATATGTCACAAGCATATAAAAGCATAATTAAATGTACCTCAGAGTACACAGGATATTTTTCAAAAACTCTAAAATTACAGTTAAGTCTACGGTGCTGTCAGCATTTCATGCAAGTCATGCCACTCCACAACGCAGCAAAGCATCATCAGAAGAGCTACAGAAACTGGCTTAACATCTGAAGTTTTTTCACTGCACCAGCCAGAATATGCCACGTCATTGCAGCGCACAATTATCAGCACTATCTGGGCAGAGACTGCTTCAACAGTGAATATATTAATACCCTATTTTGGAAGATTTTTATGGGATAATAGAATACTTTTCATATTCTATGCAATTTCTGCATAAAGATGTAGTATTGCCTAGAGAAATGTAAAAGCAGTGCAGAGCATAGTAGCCCCTATAAAATAGAATGGAGAACTGGCAGTCATTAGTGGATCATTTTCTACTGCAAAATGCTGAGGATATGCACATATTCACCACATATGGTTGTTCAAGTTGTGCACTGCACAACTCTAAGGGATAGTAACTATCATTTGCTTACTTAACCCAGGAAGCATTTTTTTCACTACAAATGTTTGATAACAGAGAGGAATCTCAAGAGCAAAGTGCAGATTCAGGACAAAGAAAATAGGTAGGCTTTTCAAGGCAGGAATGACTATGTCAGTACAAGTGGTGGTGATGATGTATGCGAACTATCCGTTGCTTATATATCCTTTAGGATACATATGGCAGGATTCTGACAGATAATTTTTTGAAGGGGTAAGAAAATATTTTATTTTCAGTTTCTGCTGTTTGCCTAGGTTCTATATCAGTTGCTTTGGAGAACTGAATTGGTGAAAAGAACCTTATGTTTTTGTGTGTTTGGGTTATTGAAACATCTTCAGTGAAGCTGCAAGCATATCTCTCTACACAACATGTAACAATTAAATATTAGCTTAACTCTTTCTATCACTTCCTGTGTCTTTATCAACCACACTCAAACTAACTCAGCAGGATTAAGAACATTTCTAATAACTGAAACAAAAAGCTTATTTTATTTGTACATTCTGGATAAATGCATGTAAGTGTATAGTATATTTGGATACAATATCATAGTCTGAAGAACTATGAACAGAGACAAGAGTGTTCAAATGTACTAACATATGCTGTGTGCAGATTCAGCTGCCATCAGCTGCCATCATTTTCCTTTGCCACATTTCTGCATAGAGGAGGGACACATAGATGGGACAGCAGAAGAAAGTCTTTTCTGAATTACATATTCTTACCTCTTATCAGTTGAAATCATTTATCTTGATTAAAATGGAGACCAGAGATGCCTAATGTTTTATGGACTTTGCAAACTCAGCTCCCTGATCTATAGTGACAGAAAACAAGAGTGGTGGAATAGGGCTGGGTGTTGGGTGGGGCATTGATTGGGAAAGGATAGACACGACTTTCTGAGGTGATGGACATGCTATATCTTGAATATGATGGGCATTATATGAGTGCATCTATTTGCCAAAAGTGATTAACTGTACATGTATAATGGGGGCATTTTATTGTATGTAACTTATATTTCAATAAAAGTGATTTTGAAATACTAGCTGCCTATATCCAAAATTAATATTTCTATATCCAAAATAGAAAAAAAAATTGTGTTCTGAAGAAACAGTAGTACATCTGTATATTTGAAAACAAAAGAAAAAGTCTTGTTGAGAATTAATTCTTCAAGAACTGTAAATTTAACTAAAAGTAAAATATGACAACATCATTTAAAAATGTTCAGGTCATTAAATCACTATGAGTATGCTTGAGTGTATGAGTGAAGAAATAATTATTCTATTGCTAAGTAATCTAAAAATGTATAATTTGTTTGCTATAAATATTGAAACGTTTCCTCCCTTAAAAATTGTAATATTGGTACAAATTAGTACATTCTCTTTGAAATGTTTGAGCAGTATGAAATACTTCCTCCCTTCTTATCCTTCCTTGTCTCCTAATGCTTACTGCTAAACTGAGACTTCACATTGGAAGCTCACACTTGTACTTTACTGTGTATCATTTCAGATTTTATTCATTCATTGAACATTTTGGGTATGAATGAGTAGATTTACAATGTAGATATACACATACTAATTCTGCAACTTGATCTTCACTTAAGTATTTAAAAAATATTTCAAACATTATTAAGACTATGTCCAGATCCAAATTCAGTTGGTCAATTGTAAAGCATATGCTTCCTCCAAAGTATATTCCAGAGGGATTTTAAAGTAGTTAACATTTTGAAGTTGTTGATTCCAAAGGGATGTTAGAGCAAATATTTTAAACTTATGTATAAATTATTAAGCATATATCTTAAACTCAGTGAGTCTTGACAAATGCATACATGTGTAATCCACAACTCTATCTAGACATAGAATTTTCTCAACTTCTCAGAAGCTTCTGACATGACCTTTCTCAAGCAGCACCTGTGGCAATTGTTCTTATTTCTTTTACCAACGATTAGTTTTGTCTGTTCTAGGACTTCATATAGATAGAATCAAACTGTCCGCATACTGTCTCTAGTCTCTTTGGCTTACCAACATGTTTTTGAGCTTCTACATATATAAGTAACCTGTTCTTTTTTACTGCTGACTAGTATTTGGTTGTAGGAATATATTACACTTTGTTTATCTATTCTCCCTTTGATGGATATTTGGGTTAATTTTAATTTGAGGTTATTATGAATAAGTGTTTATGACCATTTTTATACAACTCATTTTTGTGCCTGTATGCTTTATTTCTTTGGGGGTAAATATTTAGAAATGGAATTGCTGGGTCTTAGAGTTAGTTCTGGTTAACTTTTTGAGAATCCACTAGACTCACTCCTAAAGCGGTTATATCATTTTACACTCCCACCAGCAGTGCATGCCAGTTCTGGTTAATAGCCTATATTTTAAAGCTATTAACTTCAAAGGGATTTTGGTACCCAGTATTTTAAAAGAACTATGAGTCTAAATAGACAATTTGGCCAATGCCATCAAGGAACTACTTTCAGCTCTAGGAGCTTATTTTGTAGGGCAAGAGTTAAATGTCAGAAACCGAAGAAAGGTTTAAACTTCTGCTAATTATCAGGTATATTAATAAAAGTCCTTGACTTTGGCTGATTTTACAACTACCACATGTGCTTCAGTATTGGATATATTTTGAAATATTATATAAATTAGGAGTTGCTTAAAACAATATAATTTCCTGTGTTTTCCTTTTTAAAAGCTGGTACAAGCCATCATTTCTCACTGACTTAATTGTAAAGTGCATGACCCAGCACAGAAATAAACACATACCCTCAATTTTGTCCCAAATCTTTGAGTTCTCACCAACCCTGTCATTTCTTTACACCTCTTAAGTCTTCCAGTGGGGGATTTGAGGTCATATAGACATCAAATTCTAACTCTGCCCCTTACTTGCTTTAGAATTTGGGCAAGTTAGTCAACAGAGAAAGGACAAATGGAGGCTGTAAAAACGACATGAAGTAATGCAGATAAGGCACTTAATAAACGATGGCAGGAATTTGTAGCTGTTGGATATTGTAGCAGCAGGAATTTCTTTCCTTAATCCTGTGCCACAGACAAGGTGGAGTACTTTTTGTTTTCTAAATGTAGCCTGTTTTCTCTCTGTAGTGCCTTTATCCATACTGTTCCTACCATCTAGGTAGGTCTCTCTTCCCTTTTTTATAAGTCTAGATCTTCATGGTAGTTCTCAAGTCAAAGGCCACCTTTTTATCTGAATCTCTCCAAACTTCCTATCTGGAAACAAACAAATTTTCAAGTGAAGTCTAACTGTCCTTTAAAAACAAAACAATTTTGTTTTCTTTGTAACTTGTCATCATGTTTAGTACTATTAGAGAATAAGTTATAATGAAAACAAAAGTTGTTTGGTTTGTTTATTTATATTTTTCACTCTTTGAGAGGTAGAAAGAGTACCATACCGTATATTACCATCTTTATCATCACCACGAGAGTTAACATTAATTAAATGCTTCACATGTGCCAGACTCAGTACTAAGCACTGACATTATTAAATGAATGAGTCAGATACACTTGGGAATTTTTAAAATCTCACTAACATTAGCTTCTTTCCTTCAAAACTTCTTTTGAATATGCTAATTTCCTTTCATCTATTACTGAGACTCAGGGTGGACATTAAATGAAAAATCACTGCAGAAAATGCTGCATTCACCTAGAGTTGTGACAGAGATTAAAAATCAACATACACTATTAATGTCTAATTTCCACTATTTTTAAAAGTGTTCTTTCTCTCTCCCTCACTTTTTTCCTCTCCTTTAGTCCCGGCTCATATATGAGTTTCAGCATTAACATTCATAAATTGGACTATGGCGAGGATGAAATAACTGAAATACTATATGCACTCTTTCAGTACATATGTGCAGTGTAAGAATGAACATGTCAAGCTACTGTAAAGTGCATCTGTCTTTAGCATTGAACTTTTGTAGGTCATCTGAGAATACAAGGCAGTTTTTCAGGCATCGAAGAGACAAAACCATATCAAAGTTTCCTCCATGTCCTGGAAACTTTCTCTGATTTAATCAGTGGATGTATTGTCCTGTAATAACTTGTGATTGAAATGTAGTTTGTTTATTAACTTTATTGTAATTTTAGACATTAAATGATATTTTAAATGACTCTTTTGAGGTACAATTCATATACAATAATATGAACCTACTTAAGTGTATAGCTTAATGAGTTTTGTCAAATGTGCACTCTTGATCATCCACCACGAATCAAGGTATAAATTATTTCCATCACTTTACAAAGTTTTTTGGTACCCATTTGCAGCCAGTTCCTCTCATGTCCACCTCCAGGCAACCACTTCTTTTGTGTTCTGACACTGTAGATCAAGTATTATAGCCTCTTTTACAACTTCACATAAATGGAATTCACAGAGTCTGTACTCTTGCATCTGGCTTATTTAGCTCTCCATAATATTTTTGAGATTCAGCCAAATTCAGTTTTTTCATATGATCTAAGAACTATCATAAAAATTTTTTTGTATAGAAAGGATATGGAGTAAAATATGTTGGTTTTTTTTCCCGTATGGATGTTCAGTTATTCCAGCACCATTTGTTAAAAAGGTTTTTCCTTTCCACACCAAACTCGATTGGCACCTTTGTCAAAATTTCAATTGGCTACATACTATGGGTCTATTTTGGGACTCTCTATTCTGTTCCTTTGAGCAAGTTGTCTACTCTCATACCAAAACTGCACTGTCTTCATTACTACAGCTTTATAGAAGGTCTTGCAATCAGGTGTAAATTTTGCTCTTCTTTTGAATTTGACTTTATTCTCTTTTTCAAAATTGTTTGCCCATTCCTAATCTTTGTTATTTCCATATAAATTTTAACAACAGTTTATCAATTTATACTAAAAAAGATGGGAAAATTTTGATAATGATTGCATTGAAACTATACATCAATTTGGAAAAAAAGATATCTGAATACTATTGAATCTTCCAAAATATGAACAGTGTATATCTATATATTTATTTAGGTCCTCTCTAATTTCTTTAAATGCTGTAGTTTTCATTGTAATGATATTGCCCAATTTCCATTGCATTCATTCCTAGGAAGTTGGTGTTTTTTAATGCAGATATAAATGATATTCAAAAAATTACTTTATAATTGTTCCTTGATAAGATATTTAAGTGCCATTTATTTTTCTGTATACTGATCTTATATCTTGCAGACATACTGAATCCACTTATTATTTCTAGTAGTATGAGTTTTTTGTGTGTATATTCTTTTAGATTTTCTATGCACACAATCATATCTTCCAGGAATAATGGCATTTTTACTTCTTCCATTTTCTACCTTTCTATTCTATAGACTTTTTTTTTCTTATGTTCTTGCACTGACCAAAACTTTTAGTACAATATCGACCAGAAGTGGAGGCAGCAGACATCCCTGCATTGCTCCCAAACTTAAAGGACAAAGATTCACTTGTTCACCATTAAGTGTAATATTGTAAGTTTTTCATACGTACTCATTATCACATTGAGAAAATCTATTTAATTCCTAGTTTTCTGAAAGTTCTTATAATGAATGTGTACTGAAATTTATGAAATGCTTTGTTTTTTAAAAAGGCAATCTTTTTTTCTTTTTTAATTTGTGTAGAAATCTAATTTCATTTTTTTTTTTACATTATTTAATTTTTATTTATTTATTTATTTATTTATGACTGTGTTGGGTCTTCGTTTCTGTGCGAGGGCTTTCTCTAGTTGCGGCAAGCGGGGGCCACTCTTCATTGCGGTGCCCGGGCCTCTCACTATCGCGGCCTCTCTTGTTGCGGAGCACAGGCTCCAGACGCGCAGGCTCAGTACTTGTGGCTCACGGGCCTAGTTGCTCCAAGGCATGTGGGATCTTCCCAGACCAGGGCTCGAACCCGTGTCCCATGCATTGGCAGGCAGATTCTCAACCACTGCGCCACCAGGGAAGCCCATGAAATGCTTTTAATGTATCATTTGAGGTAAACATATGTAAACATTTCCTCTCTGTTTTGAATATATTGTGAAGTGTGTTTATTAAAATCCTCATGTTAAAGGAGTCTTTGATTCCTAGGATAAATCCCACTTAGTATTACATATTTTACATGTTGCTGGATTTCATGTGCTAATTTTTGATAAATATTTTTGCACCTACATTCACATGGACATTACTTTTCTTTCCTTGGATTACCTTTGACTTGGTTTAGTATCTCATTAATTCTGGCCAATAAGATAAAAAGGAATTGTTCTTTCCATTTATTTTCTGAAATAGTTTGTCTAACATTTTTATCTTATGTTTGAAATAATTCATCAATAAAGCGATCTTGATTTGATTTTTTTTCCTTGTTGGAAGGTTAACAGCATTTTTATTTTTTTATATACATATGGGACTATTCATATTTTTTCCTTTTGTGTTTCACATTTTTGTTGGTAAAAATGTTTCTTTTACGGAAATTGTTCATTTCATCTAACTTTTCATATTTATTGGCAAAAATTGTCCTTTAATCTTTTCTTCCATTTTCTTTTAGTGTCTGTAGGATCTGTACAGATGGCTGCTTTTTTATTCCTGATATTGATGATTTATATCATCGGTTCTACTCCATTGATCTGTAAGCTTTATCCTTATGCCAATACTATACTTTTTTGATTACTGTAGCTTTATACTAAATCTTGAATTTTGGGGTAATGCCATTCCTTTGAATTTGTTCTTCTTCAATATTGTATTGGCCATGCTGGGTTATTTTGCCTTTCCATATAAATTTTAGAATCAGTTCGTTGATAGTCATGAAATAATTTGCTGGAATTTTTATTGATATTGTGTAGAATCTATAGATTAAGTAGGGGAGAACTGACATTTCAACAATACTGAGTCATCCTATCCATTAATATGGAAGTAGTGTACCTTCTTCATCATAGTTATTTTAAATTTATCATTAAAAAATACCTTCTTAATCATGGTTATTTTAAATTTATCATCTGATAATTCCAACATCTGTGTCATATCTGTATTTCATGCTGTTGTTTGCTTTGTCGCTTTAGACTGTGCTATTCCTTGCCTTTTAGCATGCCTGTAATTTTTTGTTGAATACTGGATATCTTCTATCATGTAATAAGACCTGAGGCAAACAGACTTTTTTCTCATATATAATTATTTTTTCTTTCAGTTTATTTAGATATAATTGGCATATAGTTCTATATAAGTTGAAGGTGTACACCATAAAGACTTGACTTGCGTGCATTGCAAAATGATTACCACAACAAATTTAGTTAACTTCCCTCACTTCGGACAGGTAGATTAGGAAAAAAAAAAAAAAGGTAAACAGGCTTTTAATGTGAGGATTTATTTTAATCTTGGCTAGGACTTGGGCTGTGTTTAATGTTAGCTGAAGCTGTAGATTACAGAGGCTTCAAATTCTTCAACTGCTATCTTTGGCTCCTTTGTTGAATCTGGTCTGGGCTTCCCTAAGTACTTCTCCTTAGAGACACTGTGACTTTATGCTGTTTCAGCTGTAATCCACTGTTATTATGTAGAGCCCTGTTGGTGTGGTTGTAATGTGGAGGGAGGGGATGCACTGTATAATCTTATGGCTAAATCTTTTATGTGTTTCTGGGTCGGGCTTTGACCTTCAAGAGTTTTTCTCCAGTGGCATAGCTTTTTTTCCCCTTTAGAGAAAGACAGGAAGACAAGAGGGGGACAAAATGACTTTCTACCAGCTGGGAGAATCTGATAAAGTCTTTTCTCTTGGAGAGCATGCCTTTGTTATGGAGAATGTTCTGGGCATATTTCTCAAGGATTCATCTTTCCTTCTCCTTTCTAGAACCATGAGAGAATCATTCTCTGATCTTCACCAGTTGGTAAAGCTCACTGAAGTGTCAGAGATCCCTGGGTGAGGGCCCAGGAGTTTCCCACTTTCATGCTAGTCCACACTCAGCCTCCAGCAATTCCTTAAATTTATCACTTAAGTGGTCCTACTAGTTTATATCTTCTGCCCCAATTAAGTAAATCTTGGCTGTGATTCCTTTTATTCTTCTCTCTCTCCAGATTTCGGAGTCTTAGTTTGTCCTCAAGCTTGGTTAACTGATGGATTGAAGAAAAGTCATTGATTTTCGGTGTTTGGATTTTTCTGTTTGTAAGGGCAAGCATGATGAGTTTCAAGGTCTTTAAATGTCAAAACTGAAACCAGAAGTCTGTGCATTTATTATTTTAGTTTTTTGGTTTTTCTGTACTTCTGTTTAGGTAATTTCTATTATTTTTAACTTCAAGTTAAACTTCAACTTCAAGTCCATTGGTCTTTTCTTTAGTATTTCATATAATATTAAGACATTCTATTAGTTTTAAATACACATGGTGTGTTTTTCACCTCCAGAATTTCCATTTCGTTCTTTTTCTTATCTTCTGTTTTTCTCCTCATTATGTTAATGCTTTTATTTAAATCCTTGAGCATATTTAGGGTAAGTGTAATTGCTTTTTTTAAATTCCTTCTCTGCTATTTCCATTATCTTTGCCATTTCTTGGTTTGTTTTTATTGACGGATTTTCCTTGTGATTATAGGTCATAATGTATGCTACTTTTTTGTATATCTATAGTAGAAGTTTCTTTAATCAAGCAGCTCAGTTATTTATTGATCAGCTTATCTTTTTCCTTTTACTTCTCTTAAAAACCCTCTTTTATTTTTAAGCTTTGTTAGAGCATATTTACAGTAACCCTTACAGTAAAGCTAGTTTAGTCTTAATATTTTGGTGTGACTCTCTGGCAGCTCTGCTGATTGCCTCCGTGTTCAACAAGGTCTCACTACTTCCCGTGAGTTCTAGAAGGTTTTGCTTATAGATATCCAGCTCTTTTTGTTTTGTTTTGCGTCAGCTGATGGAATATTTCCCTTTGAAAATGATGATTAGTATTTAGCTGAAAACTCTGCAAACCTCCTATGCAGACTACTGGAGCCCTTTTTTTCTGTATCTCCCTCCCACTCAGTACTCTGTCCCACAAATTACAGCTGATTTAGCTTCCCCAAACTCCAATCAGTGTATCTTAAGCTTATCAAGATCTCCATTCTCTGCTCAGGTTCCTCCTTCCTGTGCCATTTTTCTGAAATTGGCTCCAGGTAGTAAGCTGTGGCAGTTTTTAAGGTGGACTACTTCTTTCTCTTCCCTCAGGGATTACAGTCCTACACTTCTTGTTCAAATGTTTGAAAACAGTCCTTTACTATATTCAGTCAAGTTTCTATCTCTTATTTCAGAAAGGCAAGTTTCATACCTGTCACTCTTTCATAGTCAGATGCAAAAGTTCTGAATTATACTTCCATGTCATTGAATTCCCATAATATAAACTACCATAAATTATTGGGGACTCTGGGATCACAAAATAACCTTAACTTTATAGAGATTTATTGGATAAGTTGTAAAGAATTTTAGTTTCCTTATTCTTAGCCAATTTTGTTCTTAAAAGTGATTACCTAATTGCACATTAATATATTAATACTGTTTTTAATTATTCAATTGCTTGGCAATGGATCGATTTCTGTCCCCAAAGTTTCTCAGCATACATTCAAAATTAGCAAAAATATATTGAGGTTAACTGGGATAATAATGACAACATTAGCTAATATTTATGGATCCCTAATTATGTGCCAGCTGCTGAGCTAGATTCTTTATATAGTTTATTTTATTGAAACTCTGAACTGTCTTTAAAGGCAGTTGTTATTATTGTACTGATATTATTGATGAGAAAACAAATAAGGTAGGTAGTATTATCATACCCATGTTACATAAGGAACTAAATGCTTAGAAAGATTTTGTACTTAATAGGATATGAACTTAGGTTCCTCCCAGAAAAGTACAAATAAATGCTATTTTCTCTTTAAAAAAATGTGAATTTAATGTGTATGATTTAGGATATTCTTGAAAGAGTAACCTTAAAAGCTAAAACGAGAGGCTTATTTGGGTGTGTGAAAAACACTTCTCTGTTAAAATTACTTTCAGTGTCCATTTGAGATTTCAAAGGTTCATATCAGAAACATAAAGTTTATCTCACAATCTTTTATTTATTTTCACTTTTATAGTTATTGACATCATTATTTTATGTGGACAAATATCTTCCCCTTTTCTAATTCCTGTATTTATCAATATTTATTTGTAATCAAGATCATCACCATTTGTATTTCTCCAAAGATCTTCCTACCATTACAATCTGTTCTGTTTTACTCTAGACATGGATTTATTTATATTCCAGCACCTCCCAGTGCACTTTGCACATACTGTAGTGGTATTCATTATGCATTTGTTGAATAAATGAGTAAATGCAATAAATAAGTAATGAAAGCCTGAAGTCCCCTGTCTGCTCTCCAAGTTCCCTATGCCAATTACTTGCTCTTTTCACTCGCCACAGAATTCCACATCTCTAAATCACTTATATTGTGAAAGAGTTATTGCTCTTCCGTAGAGAATCTAAATTTTAACACTTTCTTCATTCTTTCCTCCCTTCTTCTCTTTACCCTTACCTCTCTAAACTGTAAATGTGCACTTACAAACAAAACACAGACACACATACAGCATACATTTACCCACATAGTTTACTTATAATTGTGTTACAAGTTTCATTTACTCTTTCACTAATGGAAAACTCCTCATTGACAGGAAACATAATTTTTCTCTTTCCAGCACTTTATTCCTCAGTTGCAATGAATGGAATCAATGTGTCCATCAAAGATTGTCCACTCCCAAGGAAAATGCTATCTGATATTTTTTTTGGTTGCTTAGTAGAGCACCATATACCACCAAATTTGGTCATATTTAAGGACTACACACACACACACACACGACCAAGTACTGTCTGCACATAGCATTTTATTGTGTACGCATTTTATTTCATGATATAAGTAAACAGACACAATCCTAATTTATAGAAATTTACATTATAATATGAAGAGAATTTCAAAAAGTTTAACCCAGGCATAATGACAGAGAGGATATTTAAAATAATATGCATACAGTACAGAGTAGTGCAATTGAAACAATTAAAATTAGGAAAAGATTAAAAATTATCATGTTAATGATATATACACAATTACTTGTATATATTTCATGTATACACATGTTTTGACCCTTGAACAATGCAGGGGTTAGGGATGCTGACCCTCCATGCAGTCTAAAACCGATGTGTAACTTGTAGCTGGCCCTCTGTATATGCAATTCCTCACATCCACAGATTTAACTAACCTCGGATCTTGTCTACTCTAGTATTTACATTGAAAATATCCATATATAAGTGAACCAATGCAGTTCAAACCTGTGTTGTTCAAGGGTCAAATGTATATATTTTGGGGAAATATAAAACTGGAAATGCAGAAGAGGATATAACATAAGATTAAGGACATGGATTTGGGTATCAGCTCTGGGTTTAAATGTTAACTCTGGACACACAAGCTGTAGGGTCCTGGGAGAGTTACAGAAACTGTCTGATCCTTGGAGATAATACCTGTTTTATGGCACTATTTTGATGATTGAATGATAAAAAGCAACTTCTCTCAAATATTATTTTCCCATGAATACTTTCACAATCGTTGCCATATTTACATATCACCTATAATTTACTTAATGTTTCTGTAAATGTACCCATATTTTGACTATTGTATTTAAAAAGAAAACTATAAATGGAAGAAGTATTTTTCTAATTCACATGAAAATGAATGCATACATATTAATATAAGAAATATTTGTGTATCTTCCATGATACACATACTATTGTATTGATACTTGGGTTAACCCTGAGATAATACTAAATTGAATTGTATTATCTCTTCATTATTTAGATAACACTAAATTAAATTTACTTCTCAGTAAATTATGACTGTAATTATTGCCCATAACTAAAATAGTATAATAATGAAAAAATAAATTGTGTTATTAGAGGTATTTTTTAAGGAGAAGATGAAATTTCACTGTGGTAGCTAAGCAGCGAAATTTGGTAAATGGGTGCTAAAGTTTCAGGGAGCATCCTGATTTCATTTAATCAAACCCTGTTGTGAGCCTATATCCCAATTTTTGCTTCCAAATATATGAAACAGGATATAGGTTTGGTGCTTGAGGTCTAGGGAGGAGAGCAGAGAGTGTATTTCTAGTAAGTTTCCAAGTAGTACTGATACTGCTGGTTCTTGGTTCACACTTAGAGAACCACTGCTCTAAGTCATTTAGTCCATCTTTCTCTGTTGTTCATTTGCACATTTGTTTCTTTCCTTCCTGTTGGAATAAATCTACCCTCAGAGGAAATAAATTCATGTGAAATATTGGGAGACTACCTTAAGATAAGGGCCTCCCCTAAATTATCTGCGTTAGGTTAGTCCCTTTTTTCTTGACTTTGACAATCCAATTCACCCACCCTAGCTCACTAACCCTAATGATTCTGAATCTTAAGATAAATCTCTTCTATCAAGGTTCATAAATCCCTTCCCAAACGCTGCTCCCTCTTTCACAGAGTTGCATCTGAGCAGAATCTGCTCTTAGGAACTTTTTCCGAACACCATTGATGCTTCCATCAAAGTCTACCAGTCCTTTGTCTTCCTTTTGACTCTGCTATCTTATTGGACTGGACAAATAAGCTTGTATTATGTCCGATAATGTATCTTTTCATAAGCAAAAGTGTATACTTTATCACTTGGATGTAGACATGTCTTATAGAACATAAGGGTAAGGAGTGTGACTGGACTTCCTAAGGACTGGCTAGAATCAGAAACTGCAAAGCTATCAGGAAATCAAGTGACTACTCACTTGTTCTCTCCCCTTCAGAAAACACAGTCACTTGTCTGTTGCATTCATCTCTGCAGATAGCTTTCTATTTCTCCATTCATATGTCCATGCCACAGCTCTCAGTTTCATGTTTGTATGAGCAAACAGGATGATCAGTGTCTTTGTTACAAATCGATGGAAGGCAGAATTTGGCCCATGTTGGTGTCAACTGTCCAGCCCTTTATCAATTAACCATGTCTACAGGAAAAGTGTATATAGTAAAATTGTAACTGTTGATGCCAAACCCTGGGGATGAGGACAACTCTTGAGATGAATGTGGATTTCTCATAAAAGGAAAACATTGATATTTATGTTCTACTGAAAAATATGTATATATAAATTTTAAAATTACAAAAATAAAACTTGCATATAATAAAACAAAAAAAATTCAGATAGGTCATTAATGGAGCTGGAGGAATCAGGCTCCCTGACTTCAGACTATACTACGAAGCTACAGTCATCAAAACAGTATGGTACTGGCACAAAAACAGAAATATAGATCAATGGAACAGGATAGAAAGTCCAGAGATAAACCCATGCACCTATGGTCACCTAATCTATAACAAAGGAGGCAAGAATATACAATAGAGAAAAGACAGTCTCTTCAATAAGTGGTGCTGGGAAAACTGAACAGCTACATTAAGTGAATGATATTAGAATACTCCCTAACACCATACAAAATAAAAAACTCAAAATGGATTAAAGACCTCAATGTAAGACCAGATACTATAAAACTCTTAGAGGAAAACATAGGCAGAACACTCTCTGACATAAATTGCAGCAAGATCTTTTTTGATCCACCTCCTAGAATAATAAAATAAAAACAAAAATAAATAAATGGGACCTAATTAAAGTTAAAAGCTTTTGCACAGCAGAGGAAACCATAAACAAAATGTAAAGACAACCCACAGAATGGGAGAAAATACTTGCAAATGAAGGAACCAACAAGGGATTAATCTCCAAAATATATAAACAGCTCATGCAGCCCAATTAAAAAAAAAAAACAATCAAAAATGGGTGATATATCTAAATAGACATTTCTCCAAAGAAGACATACAGATGGCCAAGAATCACATGAAAAGATGCTCAACATCACTAATTATTAGAGAAATGCAAATCAAAACTACAATGAGGTATCGCCTCACACTGCTCAGAATGGCCATCATCAAAAAATCTACAAACAATAAATGCTGGAGAGGGTGTGGAGAAAAGGGAACCCTCTTGCACTGTTGATAGGGATGTAATTTGGTATGGCCACTATGGAGAACAGTATAGAGGCTCCTTGCTAAAAACAGACCTACCATATGATCCAGCAATCCCACTCCTGGGCATATACCTGGAGAAAACCATAATTTGAAAAGATACATGCACCCCAATGTTCATTGCAGCACTATTTACAATAGTCAGGACATGGAAGCAACCTAAATGTCCATCGGACAGAGGAATGGATAAAGAAGATGTGGTACATATATACAGTGGAATATTATCCATAAAAAAGAATGAAATAATGCCATTTGCAGCAACATGGATGGACCTAGAGATTGTCATGCTGAGTGAAGTAAGTCAGACAGAGAAAGACAAATACCATATGATATTGCTTATATGTGGAATCTAAAAAAATGGTACAAATGAACTTATTTACAAAACAGAAATAGAGTCACAGATGTAGAAAGCAAACTTATGGTTACCAGAGGGGAAAGGGTGGGGAGGGGTAAACTGGGAGATTGGGATTGACATATATGTACTACTATATATAAAACAGATAACTAATAAGGACCTACTGTTTAGCACAAGGAACTCTACCTAATACTCTGCTATGACTTATATGGGAAAAGAATTTTAAAAAGAGTGGATACATGTATATGTATAACTGATTCACTTTGTTGTACAGCAGAAACTAACACAACATTGTAAATCAGCTATACTCCAATAAAAATTTTTAAAAAATTAAAAAAATATATATTATATATACCATCCTTGAGGTAACCACTTTTAAATTTTTTTAGTTTGCATGATTATTTCTTCTTAAATATTTAAAAAACTTAAATAGATGAAAACAGATATTCAGATATTCAATTTTTCCAACAACGTTCTCTAAAAGGTTCTTTTCTAACAAAAAATTTGGGGTTTGTCAACACTCAGTTGGCAAAATATGTGTGGGTATCTCCATACTCTCTATTCTGTTCCATTTATCATTTAACTGTACTTAAAACCAAGAGAACACTATCTTCATTACTGTAGTTTCATATGCAGTCTTGATATTAGGTAGTAAGAGTCTTTCAGCTTGCGGAATCTTAGTTCCCTGACCAGGGACCAAACCCGCACCCTCGGCAGTGAAAGCACAGAGTCCTAACAACTGAACCGCCAGGCCTGTTCTACTCTTTCAAGATTGCTTTGGTATAGTAGATTGTCGGCATTTCATTATAAATTTTAGAACCAGTTTGTCAGTTCCTCTAAAAATCCTGTTATGATTTTGATTAGGATTTACTTGAGCTTATCATTGGTTTTGGTGAGAATAGACATTGATGTCTTCTAATCCGTATGATGGTACATTTCTCCATTTATTTAGATCATCTTTGGTTTCTCTCTCAACAATGTTTTGTAGTTTTCAGTACAGAGAACTTACCCCGTTTATCCCTAGGTATTTGATATTTTGACATGCAAAGAGTTTTGTTAAAATTTCACTTTCCCATTGTTCATTAACAAGATATAGAACTAGGATTGAATTTTGATAACTGACTTTATATCCCTTGGCCTTACAAAATTCACTAATTGTAGTATATTTAAAATAAAAATTCTTGGTGTTTTCTATGTACACAATTCTGTCATATAGAAATCATTAAAAAATTTAATTTCCCTTTCCACTCTGTATGCTTTTTTTTTTTTCCTTTTTCTTATTTTATTTCAGTGGCTAAGACTTCTAGTACAATGTTGAATAGAAGTGTTAGGTGAAAATATTCTTGTCTCATTTGTTATGCAGGGACAAAGCCTTCAATGTTTTATCATTAAGTAGAGGTTTAGGCTTTTTGTCAGATTGAAGCATTTTCCTTCTATTTCTAGTTTACTAAACATTTTTATTATTCCAGTTATTAAAATGATGGTATGTTTTTCTCCTTCCTTTTATCTGTTAACATTGTAATATTGATTGATTTTCTAATGTTAAATTAACCTAACGTTACTGGGATAAACTCTATGTGATTATGATGTATTCTCTTTTCATATATTTTTAGATGCTCTTTGCTAATAGTGCCTTAAGCATTTCGTATTTATGATCATGAGTGATAATAAGTAATTTTTTTCTTTGCCAGGTTTTGATATTAGGGTTATGCTGCTCTTATAAAGCAAGTTGGGTTGTGTTCCTTCTACTATTAAGTTGAAAGAGTTGTCTAAGATTGACATTCCTTCTTTCCTAAATGATTAATAAAATTCACAAGTGAAAGCCTCTAGACCCAGGATTTTTTTGTGGGATGGTTTTTGATTAGGAACTCAGTGTTTAATGTATATAGAGCTATTCAGATTTTCAATATCTTCTTGCAATATTTTTTGTAATTTTTGTTTTTTAAGGAATTTATTTCACCTAAGTTTCTGAATTAATTAGCATAATGTTCATAGTATTATCTTATTGTCATTATTGTCCTTTTCATCTTTGCAGGATCTGTTCTGATTTCTCCTCTTTCATTCCTGAATTATGTCATTTGTATTTTTTGTTCCTTGATCCATCATGCTAGGAGTTTATCAATTTTATTAATCCTTTCAAAGTTCAATTTCTGATTGTTTCTCTATTATTTATTTCTTATTTACTTCATTTATTTTCTTTCTATTTTTATTACTTCCTTTAAAATTTTCCTTTGGTTTAAGCTTGATATTTTAAATTTTATTATAAATTGATTGGGACATTTTTATTGTCCAGATTATGGTAAATCTTAGTAAATATTCTAAGAGAACATGAAAAAATTGTATTCTGCGCTTGATGACTACAGTGTTCTATAAAAGTTCATTCAAATTGGGGGATGGTACTGTTTAAATATTTTATGTTTTTACTGAATTTTTGTCTACTTTTCTCTACATATACCTGTCCACTTGTCTTCTATGTTCTGATTTTGATTGTCTCCTTATTGTGAACTTATCCATTATATTAGTTTTCCACTGGTGCATAAAAATTACCAGACATTTAGCAGCTTAAAAGAACACAAATTTATTATCTCATAGCTTCTGTGGTCAGGAATCTGGTATGTGTTCCCTGGATACTGTGCTCAGGGTTCCAACCTGGCTGAAATTCAGGTGTTGGCTAGGGCTGCAATTTCATCTGATGTTTGGAGTCCTCTTCCAAGATCATTCTAATTTTTGGCAGAATTTAGTTGTAGAAACTATGTCCGTGCTGACGGTTGGGGTTCACTGTCAGCTCCTAGAGGCTGCTCTCAAAGCCTAGCCATGTGGTATTCTCACAACATGGCAGCTTACTTCTTCAAAACCAGGAAAAGAAGCTCTCATTAGTCTCCTAAGGCAGAGTCATATGTAATATAGCATAGTCAGGAGAGAGATCATTTCAACAACTTTATCATACGGTGTATCCTAATTAAGGGAATGACTATCTCATGGTATTCACAGGTCACACATACACTCAAGGGAAGGAGATTATTCAGTGTGTACACCAAGGGGCAGAAACCTCGGGAGCCTTCTTAGAATTTGTCTACCACAATGAGGAAATCAAAGTGAACCAGTAGGATTGCTCTATTGTATATCAAACATCTCCACGTTCATAAGATTACTGTAAAAACGTGTAACTTGTGATTCCTCGAAGTGATGGGCTGGGCCCTGGAAATGTGGCAGAAGGATCTGGGCCATGTTTGAAGAGCTATGTCTTATCATGAGGAGAGGGATTTTAATTGCCTGAAGAACATCCCAGAGTAGAAGCTTGTATAATAAAAGAGTAGCTAGGCACTGCCTTGTGGGAAAAATATTTTTAAAAGAAAATTGCTGCCAAAAGCATGGGATGAAGGAACTTTGGAGAGGAGAAAAGTTGAAATGATATTTTTCAAATGAAATACATTGCAATGTAACATGAGGACATCTACTGACTCCCAAATCTCAGTAAAGACCATAAAATTTGCAAAAATAAATTGACATTTTCATATTTTTTGTAGAAACTAGTGAAGGGGCTGGATTCCATGTCTTACTGGATGGGAGGGCAAACCAGACTCAGTCTGGGCAGATGAGAAGGCCGACATCTCTGTGATAGTGGAAATTGCTGTTTAATAAACATACAACCCATCCTTAATCAATTTTGTGATGAAAAAGTTTGGCAGATAACATGTGAAACTAGTTTCCCCTAACCCCTTTTCTAGCTATAAATTAGGTTAGCTGAATGACTCTTACACTGTAGTTTTGGGGACATATTTGGCTGTTTCTTGAACTTCTTAAAAGCTTAATTGTAGGAACAATTTGCTGCTGAAAGCAGAGTTTCAAAAATGTTCATTTTATTTTATTAAAAAATTACTTCTGATTATTTATAAAATTTAGAAAAGTGCATATAATAAAATAATATTCCTCCATATTTTCCATTGCTGTGGAAATCTTAGCCTATTTGCTTGCTTTCTTTACTTCCAGTCTTCTCCTCCTCCTCTTCCTTCTTCTCTCTCTCACTCTCTCTGTCTGTCTCTATCTCTCTCAACTTGTTACTCTATTTTTGTTAAAATTATAACTGCACAGCATAAAAACTAAAATAATCCAACAATTATAATGTTATTGTAAGATCAAAATTAAAAGAATGGCAATAAAATAAACTGTAAAATGCACCACTATGAACATTAGGTGACTGTCATTTCCTGTTTTACATGTAGTAGCAGGGTAAAGAGAATGCTAGATAGGCAGGTAGACAGACAGACTTACATTAAAAAGAGGTCATATAATTACTGCTACTTTCTAATTTGAGAGTAATAACTTTAATATTTGAATTAAATTTACTTGAATGAACAAGTAAATATTTCTTTGTTTCAAGAAATATTTCGTAAATGGCATTTAGGTTCAAAAAAGTGATTATAAAATGCATTAGGTAGTTGAATTCATATTCTTTAGCCTGCATTTCCCTATCATAAACAATTCGGACGTGGACATTCTCCCAGGTCTCCTCTCCACCCACATGTGTCTTTTTTGTTTTAAATAACTGATCGACATTTTCACTGTGGATAATCTTGGTTTATATTCTTTTTCTCTCAGACACTGGTATATGTTGCTCTGTTATCTTCTGGCATTGAACCTTGCCTCAGAGGTGAGGACAGCCAGCTGCTTTGTATTTCTCCATTATCAGTTGCTTGTTTGTTTTTCTTTCTGGGTATTTAAAAGAATTCTTTATGTTTCAGGTACTAACTAGGCTATTTCTAGGTGTGGAATGTCTACATCAACTTTTTTTTGAAACAGGATGGGTTATTTCAATCTGTAGTATTTTCTTCATTTAAAGGAAAATATATAAATCTATCTCATTTCTGGCTTCTTTAGTTTTATATCAATGTCTATAATTTTAACCCCTTTGACTTTTTAATTTGTATTCACTTTGCTTAAGCCTTCTTTTTATGTCAACAATTCAGTTTTTAGTGTGGCCTCTATTCGGCCCCTTCTTATTTTTTAGTTTATTTCTTAGCTCTGTAATGATGATGCCATTCTGTCAGTCAATGTGTTTCTTTGGGAGGGTCTGCAATCTGAGTTTCATTTCATACTATCATTTATTTCATTGCTGTTTTGTGTTGTTTTATCAAATTAATGTTCTAATTGATTTGTTATCTATTGTGAAAAATAATTATAAGGAATTTTATTCTTTTCCTTGAAATTTTAATTTTTTATGAACTGGATTACTTGTTTTCCTATTACATCTTACTTCCTCTCTTTCTTATTTCTTTCTCCCTCCTTCCCTTCCTCTCTCCCTTTCTTCCCTTCCTCCCTCCCTCCCTTCCTTCCTTCTTTCCCTGCTTTGTAGTATATCTCCATTATTGCCATGTGGTTTCTTTCATCTGGGTTATGCTTGGCTATTCTGCCCATAAATTATTTTGTTTATATACAGAGTGAATGAATCTTGACTCTCCTCTTGGAATATCTGACACTAGTTTGCTTTTCCTTTCAAGGTAGAGATAGGTGTTGGGGATTGTGTATCTTGACCATGTTCCTGCAGATTTATATGGGATAGTAGAACAAGGGATGTAAAGATGAGGTGAGTGAGAACTCAGTGGAGTTCTCGCACTTTTCAGCTTCTGGTTAAGGTCTTGAAGCAGGTTTCACTCTGTCTAATTTGAGGGCTGGTATTTTTTTCATGGAGGGACTTTTGGCGTACCTTTGGGCTTTGGACTTTTTTCTCAATTTAATATGTAGCCCTGGAGCCTTTAGTTGATTGAGTCATTTCCTTTGTTGTCTTCTTTATATTAACCTTCAGATTCCAATACTCCTCAATACAAAAAGGAAAAATAAAGTGGATGTCCACTCAGTTGTTTCATTCTGGGTTTGGGGAGGCATTAACAGTGAGTAGTAATGGGATTTTGTTAACTTATTAGTAAAACTTCTAGAAAGTGAGATCAGTGTTAGGAATCAAGTGCTTTATCTCCTGTAGCCACTATTACTTGCTAAAGAATCTTAATATATGAAGCAGCTGAAGTTTGTTTCTGTGTCACATGGTGTCTTAATTTGGGTGCCTCCAGAAGAACTTGAGACAAGATTTGACTGCAGGTAGTTTATTTGGGAGGTAACTCCAGGTGCTGAAGAGGAGACTTGAGCAGAGAAAGAAAGACATTGTCAGTGCTTACTTTTCAAGCCAGACAGTCACATAAATAGTTGGAGAAGCTCTGGAAGCCACTCCTCAGAATTCTGCCACCTGAGAAATAAATACCTGCCACCAGGTATTTATACCCCAAACACCTGTCAGTCATTCATTAGTTGAGTGTTTTCCTGAGGTTGTTAATCCTCAGCACTTTTAATCTGATGTATAGTCAGAAAAGCAGGTTTCATCCTGCCAGAGAAAACCCTCAGGCAAAGCGGTGTAGGTGCTGCAGGTTGGAAGATGAGCCAGTGAACACTGAATTAGTAATGGGGGAATGGGCATGGTTCTGACAGCATCTGATACAGATAGATTAATTTTCCACTAATTTGCTGTCAACATGGTGAAATGGTAGCCAAAGGAAAAAAGAATATGCCCATATAATTTATGGTAGACCCCAGTACACTCTAAAAAGCTACTAATTTATAAATAATAAGGGTTTACCAATTTTGCTCCAGTATTTGGCTTAATGTGTGTTTTTATTTCCCTCAAGTGACACTTAAAAATACAAAGGTTAGGGGGCTTCCCTGGTGGCACAGTGGTTGAGAATCCGCCTGCCAATGCAGGGGACATGGGTTCGAGCCCTGGTCTGGGAGGATCCCACATGCCGCGGAGCACCTAGGCCCGTGAGCCACAACTACTGAGCCTGCGCGTCTGGAGCCTGTGCTCCCAACAAGAGAGGCCACAACAGTGAGAGGCCCGCACACCGTGATGAAGAGAGGCCCCTGCTCGCCGCAACTGGAGAAAGCCCTCGCACAGAAACGAAGACCCAACACAGCCAAGAATAAATAAATAAATTTATAAAAAAAAAAATACAGGGCTTCCCTGGTGGCGCAGTGGTTGAGAGTCTGCCTGCCAATGCAGGGGACACGGGTTCGGGCCCTGGTCTGGGAAGATCCCACATGCCGCGGAGCAACTAAGTCCGTGAGCCACAACTACTGAGCCTGCGCATCTGGAGCCTGTGCTCCGCAACAAGAGAGGCCGCGACAGTGAGAGGCCCGCGCACCGCGATGAAGAGTGGCCCCCCGCTTGCCGCAACTAGAGAAAGCCCTCGCACAGAAACGAAGACCCAACACAGCCATAAATAAATAAATAAATAAATAAATTTTAAAAAAAAATACAAAGGTTAGATCAAACCACTCAAAAGTAATGTGTAACAACAATATTATAAAGCACATTTCAGGAAATCACAGCAAATGACACAGAAGAAAGAAATTCAGCTACAACATTACAAAAGGGATGAAAATTCGCTGAACATATTAACTTAAATAATTTTAGCTTCTAGCTCAGTTTTGGAAGCTGGAAAGTTTGGATCTCTTCCTCAGAGGTCCCATTATGATCATGGCATTGAAGTGCAAATAATAATAAACCCGGAATGACAAAGAGAATTAACACGTGAGATCTCAAGACATTTCTGCAAGCTAGAAAGTCTGTTGTTTGAACAATGAATGTACTTCAGACTCTTAGAAGCTGTAGCCCAACATATGACCCTAGAGAACTCTTGTGGAGGTAAGATTCGGTAAACAAAACTTCAGAAAGGTGCTCAAATTGGAGTTGGAAGAAAGGAAAGAGAGAAATAATGAGAATGAATGTAGGAATTGGGGGATTGATTGACCAGGAAACAACCCAGTATAAACAGCCACTACCAATCCAGGAGGGTCTTCTATAAAGAAATCAGATGCAGTCTCTTGGGAGAACTAATACATTTGGTACATGTGATGGCGACTTGGAATAAAACCCTTCTTAATTCTGTCATTTAATAGAACCATGCTTGGCCTGCTAGCATTTTCTTGCGTGATCACCCTAAATTGAAGCCTTATAGTTAACACCAGACTTCCTAATCTGGCATGCCACTCTGAGAAAAGATCTGTTAGAAAAAAGACAAAGTTATTAAAAAGCAAAAGAAACTCATATTAGCTACCTAAAGTAGTCCTCTCAGCTCTTTATTCTTAAATAAGAAATGGTAGTTAGATATCACCTGAATTATGAAGAAAGCTAGAATAATGAAAAAGACAGATGTAAATTGAAGAAAAACTGACCTCCTTAGGATACAGAAATAATTCTTTAAAACTGTCTCTTAAAAATAAAACAGTGATGTCTTCAAAACAGAATATAATAAAACCTGAAAAACTAATTTTAATCTTCCTTGAGTGGTAAACGATTGCACTCATAAAACATGAAGAATAGACTAGGTGATATAAAGCATTATAGAGCATGAAAATAACTGTTATAAGTTAAAAATACGATTGCAAAATTTTTAAATCAATTGAAGAGTTGGAAATTAATCTAAATAAAATATCCCAGAATGAAGAGCTAAAATATTAGACACAGAAACTATTTGAAAAAACTTGAGAAACAGATAGCTAGTATAGAACATTCATCATCAGAATTATAGCCCTGGAAAAAGAGTTAAGAAAACAGACAAGAGAAAAATCATCAAAGAAATTACACAAGAAAATCTCACACTGTGGAAGGGAACTACGAGACTTTAACATAAAAGTGTTCGTTTATGAACATGAAAATTGCTACACCTTGTCACATTTATGTGATTTCATGAATGATGAGAAGACTCTGAAACTAAGTTGAAAAATACTTAAACAGAAGATAGGATATGTACAAAGTAAAGCAAAGCAGGCAGGTATCAGTAACATGGAATGATAAAAGTTAATGAAGCAATACCTTTAAAGTCCTGAGAAAAAAATATATTAAATCTAGAATTCTATATTCATCCAAAATATCAATCAATTCAAACAAATTTAAAATGTTCAAGACTGTCAGCATTTACCATTTGTGTATCTTTTCGTAGAAATTTCTTGAAATACTCTAGCAAAATTAGGAAGAAAACCAAGAAAAACAAAGCTCATGAGATCCAGGAAAGTATAGTTATAGCCTAGGAGAGTGGAGAAGTTCTAGGTTAACAGCTTTTGATCACATGACTCTAAGATTGGAGAAGATTATAGTACTTTGGGATTTTTATATTTGGGGGAAAAGATCTTATATAATATGTGATATTTTTGTCAATAGGTATATGATAAATTGAAGCTATGGTGAAGCTTTTTCTTGTTTTGGTTTTTGGTCAAGAAGAAAAAGGAAAGGCGATTAGATTGTTCAGGAAAAATCAAATTTTGTATAGGAAAATATGAAGCAGACTAATATGTGGAATGGTTTGAAGTAAAGGAGTGTAAGAAAAGTAATTTTATTTGACTTATTCCTCACAGCTACTCTGGAATCGAAATAAGCTACAATAAAGTAGAAAGTTCTCAATATGGCAAAGACATGTGAAGTTAGGACATTCATAATAATATTGATACAGACTATTAGTTTTCAACTTTATTAATAAATCTGTACAAAAGCTCAGACAAAATTATGAATATAGACTATAATGTTGTTTTATGTTGTTTGGTGTTTTTTTTGTATATTTTTTGCCTCTGAGTCCTTGTGGGATTTTTTTTTTTTTATTCAAACAGAAAGTCACAAAAATTATAATCATCCTCATCAGTTCACTCAGTCCCATGTAATTAATTTTTTTTTCATCTTGATCTTTTGTTAGCACTTTTATGAATTCATCAGTTTTCCATTAGAGTTCTGAAAATGCTTATTCATTCAGTTCAGCAGTATAGTCAGTTACCAGAAACCTGTACTTGTCAGAGTCTTTTCCATGAATTCCTTGAAGATGAAACTCTTTTACAAGAACATTTTTGCGAAAGCATCGGAGTACACCCAGAATATAATGTTAATTTTAATCTTAAAAATATGCAAACAAAGAAATATTTGAGAAAAGATAGAAGGTTAAAAGCAGTGGGAGAAGATGGGATGGAAGGGCATGGGTGATGATATGTCCATCTTACCTTGACAAAACTATTATACTGACTGAGGTTAATGACACAAGAAATAGAGCTGTAAAAATTTTATTCAAAATTACAAAAAAATGACATAAAGGGTGCAATTGTGAGGATGGTTGCTTTTCATTAGAATTTTTATGTACTCTTTAATTTTTATTATTTCCCGGTATTACTATGATAAATTATTAATTTATGTACAATATGGAGAATCAATTTGCTTGCTTTTTATGTTACTTTATCTCTTATGTGACACTATGCAAAAGCAACATTTTTCTCAGTGTAATTATTTCATGATAGCTGGAGGATGGCTCCATTTATAATTGCTCAGAAGTTTTAATCCATTTTATTATCAAAAAATAAAATAAACGAAGGGTGATACGAAAAAACCAAGGCAGACTTAAACTCTTAAACTGATTCTGAAAAGGATTTAAGGGCAAGGGGAAGTGGCTGAATAAATTTACAACGAATGTGAATTTTCAGGCTGCCAATAAATCTGTTAATTATTAGGTAATTCATTGTGAAATATTTAACTTATATGAAAGAAAAGGAAAATTTAAACAATTACTTATATAACAGATGGTTTTAACTCTCTAGTTACAAATCTTATCTCTTTCTTGTTCCCGTATTTATAATCTCTTTTCAAATGTACTGTTAAGACAATTTCTTATTAAAAATAGATTGAGTAACATATGCCTCCTAATATATGAGTTTACAAAGTCAATTGTAGTTGTATTATCACAGAGCTTTTTACATGTCTGTAATAAGACTTACAGTCTTATTTAGATGGCAATATTAAACACATTCGTAACATTTAGGTACAAATATTTTAGGGATACAATGTGAAAAATTCTGCAGAGTTTTCATTTTGATGTTTCATTTCAGTACGCTGGCTGTCATTACGTACGTGACATGCTTTGAGCTCTAGAGCTTAACAAAAGATGTGGGAAAACGAGACAGTCAATGAAAAGGATTAAAGAATTGACAAGATAATAGCTGGATATAGAAATTGGGGTTTAGTTTGGCAAAAATGATTTTTGGAGAAATAACTAGTCATTTGTGCCATTTTAACAGGGTGACTGTGTAAGTCACACTAAGGGAGTAGGGTTGGGGGGTTAATTTCTCCATCCTTAAAATTAAAGGATTATTTTAGAAAATCTTTATGATCTCTTCCATATATAAAATTGTGTAATTCTAGGAAGCATTAGCACAGAAAAGGTATTGTCTTAAAATATTTTAAATTGAAGCAAGAAAAGGATAGGCTACATATTGCAAAGCAAAAAAAAAACAACTGTTAACTTAGTTATATTCTTTTTTTTTTTTTTTAAAGAAATTCACGTTCTTTTATTTATTTATTTATCTATCCATGACTGTGTTGGGTCTTCGTTTCTGTGCGAGGGCCTTCCCCAGTTGCGGCAAGTGGGGGCCACTCCTCATCGCGGTGCGCGGGCCTCTCACCATCGCGGCCTCTCTTGTAGCGGAGCACAGGCTCCAGACGCGCAGGCTCAGCAATTGTGGCTCACGGGCCCAGTTGCTCCGCGGCATGCGGGATCCTCCCAGACCAGGGCTCGAACCCGTGTCCCCTGCATTGGCAGGCAGATTCTCAACCACTGCGCCACCAGGGAAGCCCCATATTCTTTTAAAAGAATCTCTTTACAGATTTTTGTAACAACAGGTAGCTAATTTGTGTGGGGAAAATGTCTACTTATATGTCGGGACAGAGTGGACTGAGTCCACTTTAAAAATTGATACCTAATCTTAGAAATCTAAGTTCTAAAGAAACGAAAGCCAGCCACAGCTTCAGTCATGGTACCATTTGCTTTAAACAGTCCAGACTCACAGACCTTCTCCTGGTCCTACGTATTCTTCATCAACCCTCCCACCTTCACAGGATCTTTGCACACGCTGTTGCCTCCATTTAGAATATTTTTCCATCACCTTTTAGGTCTGCTTATCCTGAAGGTCTCAGTTTAAGCATCATTCCTCCCTTGGACATTCCTTAACTCTCCTCATTACATCAAACTGCCCTAATATGAACTCTTTTAGCAGCAAAATATCTCCTCTACAAAGTACATGTCAGAGTTGGAATTTTCATGTCATTTGTGTACATACTTGGATGTGTTCTGTCTCCTTCTTCTGTTCTCTAACTCCATGAGGGTAGGGACAAATTAGGGTTTGATCTTAGTTGCATTCCCAGTGTTCTGAGACAGACACTGGTACAAAGAAGGCACAAAACACATAGATGTTGAATGAAGGAATGGATATTTTTAAACCTCTATCCATAATTTTGGAGGTCCTAGCTCTCTTTGCAATATCATTATTTTCTAGAATTCTCATTCTGAGGATTGATAAAGTTCTTTATAAACTCACAATTTCTTCCTTCACTTTTACTCTCAGATGGTAGGTAATCCTTATTAATATTCAGGAAATAAATGGTTAGAATAATGAGACAGTGGGAAGGGCAATGTCATATAATACAAAAAATATCAGATATTAGAAAGACATAGGTTCCAGTCCAAAATATGACATATTAGCTTTGTCCTTTGTTCCTTGTTTATCTGTAAAATAGAATTAATAATATTTGCCTTACCTGCTATGCTGGATGGTTTTATGCATAAAGATGAAATACTTCCAAATTTTATTGTTTTTCTGTGGTTTATTAAACTGTGTATATCTATCTAAATATAACCAGGAAAAACAATAAGCAAATCATGAACAGTTATGTATTATTAGAGCTCTTTCAATTGTAAGTAATGCAAATGAAATTCAGATAGGCTTAAGAAAAAAGGGACTGTGTTAACTCATTCAAACTGAAAAGTTCAAAAGAGATTTGAGCACAACTGGATTCAAAGGCTTAAATGAGCTCTTAGGCTTCACCTGTACTCTGCTTCCATTGTGTTAGCTTTAGTTTCAGGTAGGACCACCACATATGTTGACTAAGATGGCCACATGGAAATCCACTGCCTACGAGGTTAGCATCCCCAGCTGGAAAAAAAAAAAATCTTCCTTAATTGCTGCCTCAAACATCCCAACATTCACTGGCCTGTCTTGCCTCATACTGTTCCCTGAACCAATCATTTTGAGATTTGATTAGATAGGCCTAAGACAAACATGCTTTTGTTGAGTAAAGGGTAGGGTACGTCATACCCACACTTGGATTGAATTGTGGAGAATTGAATTGAGTTTTCTACAGGAAAAACAGTGGGCTCTTTGGGAGGATGGAATACTAAGAAGGCAAAAGAAAATATGCCTCCAATATTTATCTTGTTACTAGGATTACCTATAATCTGTTAACTGCTTTTTGCTTCTCTGTGTTTTTCAATAATTCTACAATAATCGTGTACTGTGTGGGCAGTAACAAAAATATAAATGAGATACTGTATATAATAGTGTGCTCTAAACTCTAGGGAGCTATATAATGAAAGGGATTATTAAGAAGACTGGATTTTTTTTCAAATGGAAGAAACAGGGTAAGCAAAAACCTCAACCAAAACACCTTTAATCCCCATTTTAGACTTATTGAGAATGTTTTTGTAATTTTTTTTTATATGCTTGACCTAAGAAAAGAATTTGAGATGGTTTTTCCAGCATAAAGCTGTCATTGCCTCTTAAGGAAGATTTGGTCTATTTGCTGTGAATGCCAGTGAATAACTGTGGCTTCTTATGATAACTCAGCACCTATTTCTCTACACGCTTTATGGCTTAAGGGAGCATTTTCTCATTTTTTCATATATTTCCAGTCGTGTTCTATTATTTTATCTTTGGCACTGCAGACTGGTGGTAGATGGAACCCACGTATGGCTCTTAGAGTTGGTAGAGTCTAGATGGAAAGTGGGTCTCAACACTGTCATTTGGCTTTCCATGAATGTGTTTTATTTAGCCCATCATACTGAGAGAAACAATCTAAGTGATTATTTTCAACTGAAAGTTGTTGTTATGCTTGTTCTTTTCTCACCCCCTCATCTTTTGCAGTTTTTTCAAAGGACTCAGCTTTAGAAGGGTTCTGTGTATGATAAACTCTCTTAGGTCAGGTTACCCAGGAAACAGACTAGGAGACAGAGATTTGCGTGCACAAGGTTTTTTGGGGAGTGCCTTTCGAGCAGCACCTACCAGGGAGGGATGAAATAAGATCATGCAGAGGAAAAAGTTGTACTGTGATGTTGTGAGAACAAGGGCTGATTCTGTGGGGAGCTGTGGAGCTGCAGTGACCCTTCAGACTTGTCCTGAATTCCGGCGAGGCGGCTGGACTTTTGTACCCAGCACAGACCAGTCACTGAATGTGGGGGCCCCTGGGACAGAAGCGCAATGGGGGTGAGGGAGCCCCTGTGAATGAGGGCAGTTCTTGAGCAGGTCTCTTCTGTGAGTGTTCAGTAGCCAACAAGTTCTGGCAGCTGAGGAAATAAGAACTTTTGTCCTTTAGGACAAAAGTGATTTAAATGGTTTTCCTCCTCTCTTTAACGTATTTAAGTTTCGTTTGTAATGTCTTTGATTTTTTGCATTTTGATTATTACGTATCTATGCATGTTTTCCTTAGAATTTATCCTATTTGGAATTTACTGAGTTTCTAGATTCTATAAATTTATGATTCCCACCAAATTTAGTATATTTTGAAATGTTATTTCTACAAATACACTTCTGCCCTAAACTCTTTATTCTCTTCTTCTAGGACAACAATGTAACATACTTTACACCTTTTATATATGTATGTGTATATATATATATGTATATGTGTATATATATATATATATGTATATGTGTATATATATATATATGTATATGTGTATATATATATATATATATATATATATATATATATATATATATATATACACATTCTGGTTTTGAGCCCATTCAGTGAACTATTTATGTAAGTAAGATAGTGTACTTTTTACTTTTAAAATTTTCATTTAGTTATTTTTTTTAACAGCTTTATTGGAGTATAATTGCTTCATTTAGTTATTTTTTATAGTTTCATTTTCTACTGATATTTCTCATCTTTACATTCATTTCAGTATATTTGTTATGAAAGTTATAACAAATAGTGATCTTTAAAATAGCTGCTGGAAAGTCCTTGTTGGATAATTACAAAATCTGGGTCATCTTGACCTTGGCATCTGTTGTCTTTTCACTTAAAAATGAGTCTCTTTTTCCTATGTCTTTCCATGTCAATTTTGGGTTGTACGTTGGTCATTGTTAATGTTATATTGTATACACTCTGGTTTCTATTATAATCCTCTTGGGAATGTGGATGTTTTTGTTTTGGGAGGCAATCAGTCTGGATACATCTGAACTGTAAGATCTGTCTTGTCTTTGGTGGGTGGTGGTTTAAATTTCAGCTCAGTTCTTTCAGCTTTTACTATGCTGTTTTTTTTGGTTTTGGTTCTTTTTTTTTTTTTTTCATCTTGCTCTATTCTCAGTAATTTACACTCATGAGTTGCATTTTTCCTTATCATCAAGCAATATCATAAATTACCAATTACAGATTGACATATCTCAGCTAAATTTTTTGCATGTCATTGAACTGAATTTACATTAGGGAAATCTAGTCTCTATTAGATTTATCAGACAGGATAATATTTTAATATTTTTGAAAGCTGGTCCATTAACTTCTACAAATATTTATTTTTTAAGCAATGATACAGAAATTCTGTTTCTAGTAATGACTAACTAGGTTTCAGAACAGCCTTTTTGCTGAGAACAATGAAATAAGCTAGAAAAATATTTAGAAAATTATCTGTTTTAAGACATAAAAAAGGTACCAATAAATTGAAAACTTAAAGAGCCAAGAGACAGAAAATGAGGAATACCAAGGGAGGTTATTTCAGTATCTGGAGCCACTTCTACCAGTAAAATTAATGCCAAATGCTAAAGCAATGGTTGAGAGGATAATCAACTGAGCAGAATATGGGCTGTCTTATGTTGCTGGGGAAACTATGGAATTAAGGGCTCTGGGTAAATACCCCGATCTGTCAGTTGGTATCTAAAGGTAGTGCATTCTACGTGTGATATTGAATGGGAACTAAATAAGCTCTCATAATAACTAATGCCCAGCTTAAAATCATCTCAACTCCTATGTGGATTATGGCGATGTACCCCCCTGCTTCATGATAACAAAAATAATTCCTCTCTGGAGAAAGATGACATTAGTTAAAGCTTCAAATGATTGATACCAATTTTCTATACAATGGTAGGCAATGTGGGTGAGCAATAAAAAATAATCAGGCACGTATAAAATAAATAAGATACAAGGATGTATTGTACAGGGAATATAACCAATATTTTATAATAAGTATAAATGGAGTATAATCTATAAAATATCAAATCACTATGTTGTACACCTGCAACTAATAGAACACTTTAAATCAACTATACTTCCATAAAAAACAATCAGGTGCAAAACATCAAGAATCGGCCAAAAACAAGAAAAAAAAGCCAAGAGAACAACCACATATTAGAGTTATAAACTATAGCTTAATTAATATGTTTAGAAATTGTGACAAGATGGAGAATTTTAGCAGAGAACTGGAAATTTTAAAAGATGGGAATTCTAGAACTTAAGTAACAAAATGAGTGGTTAAGATCTCAACAGTGGAGATTTTATTAAACTAAGTGGTTGGGTTTATCAACAGACTAGATACAGCTGAAGAAAGAAGAAGCTGGAAAATAAGTCAAAAGAAAATATTCAAACTGAAGGTGAAGCTCCAAAAGGATAGAAAATTCAGAGAACATAATGGATATTTAGAATATAGTGCAAATGTCTAACAAATATGTAATTGGAGGCTTAAAAGTGGACAAAAGAGTGAATTGGGCAGAAACAATAGTTGAGAATATTGAGACTAAGAATGTTAAAAAAACTGAAGAGAGTGTTCAAGGCAGAGATTCAAGAAGTGCTATAGGGGCTTCCCTGGTGGCAAAGTGGTTAAGAACCCGCCTGCCAATGCAGGGGACACGGGTCCGTGCCCCGGTCCGGGAAGATCCCACATGCCGCGGAGCGGCTAGGTCCGTGAGCCACAACTACTGAGCCTGCGCGTCTGGAGCCTGTGCTCCGCAACAAGAGAGGCCGCGACAGTGAGAGGCCCGCGCACCGCGATGAAGAGTGGCCCCCACTCGCCGCAACTTGAGAAAGCCCCCCCACAGAAACGAAGACCCAACACAGCCAAAAATAAATAAATAAATTAATTAATTAAAAAAAAAAAAAGAAGTGCTATAAAACCGAAGAAACATAGATACAAAGAAAAATATGAGATATGTCATATTGCTGAAAACAAAAGATAAATAATAAATCACAAAAGCAGTGAGAAATCTGTAGATTCAACTCAGTCCCAATCAAAATTCCAGCAGTATTTTTTGAAGAAATTCATGAACTTATTCTAAAATTAAAATGCAATTGCAAAGGATATGTATATTTATATAAAATATAATAAAATATATGTTTATATAAGAGCATGTATATTTTTTTCTTAATGAACAAAGTTGAAAGACATATTACCTGCTATTGAGAACCACTATAAAGCTACGTTAATTAAGACTGTATTATCAGTATAAGGAATAACAAACAGATCAGTAGACCCAAATGGAGTTGAGATATAGACCTATATATACAGCCAGCTATTTTAAACTAAGGTGTGAAATTAAATCCATGGGATAGGAAAGTTTTTTTAAACAAATAATGCTGAATCAATTCCATATATCACTCCAAAATTAAATTAATTCAAGATAGATCAAAGGCCTACATCTAAAATCTACAACCATAAATCTGTAGGAAAATGTCTTTGTTATCTTGAGTAGGCAAAGATTTATTGGACAGACACAAAAAAGCACTAGTCATTACAAAAACGGATAATATGAACTTTATCAACGTTAAAGATAAAACTTCTATTTATGAAAGAAATTAGGAAAATGAATAGGCAAGTCACAGACTGAAACAAAATATTTACAATGCATAAATCTGAGAAAGGACTTTTACCTAGAATATATAAAGAACTTCTACTTATCAATGTTATAAAGACAGATTACTCAATAACAAGGGTAAAACTTTTGAACAGACACTTCTCAAAAGGAGATATAAGAATGATCAATAAGCACAAGCATGTAAAAAAATGCTTAACATCATTATCAGAAAATTAAAACCACAATCATATATCATTTTACACCCACTGCAATGGATATATCCGTTAAGAGTGACAATGCTAATTGTTGGCAAAGATGTGGAGCTACTATAACTTTCATAAATGCTGGTAGGAAGGTTAAATTGTTCAAATACTTTGCATAACTGTTTGGCAGTTTCTTGTCAAATTAAATATACATTCTATCTCACACCCTGAGAATTCCATTCTAGGTATTTACCCAAGATAAATAAAAACCTCTGTCTGCAAAAGATTTATAAAAAATGTTCATCATAACCTAATTTGAAACAACTCAAATGCTCATCCACAAGGAGAATGGAATAAACAATCTGTGGTATATTCATACAATGGAATATTGCTTGACAACGAAAAGGAAATTAATAATGCGGACACATGCCATGACGAATGTTATAAACACAACGTCGAGCACACAATGTTGAGCAAAAGAAGCCACACATAAGTGATTTTACGCTGTAGGATTTTACTTATTTTAAGTCCAAGAAGAGAACCATAGTGACAGAAATCAGGACAGCAATTCTTAAGGTGAGAGTATGAAATTCAATGGAAAAAGGCAAGAGAACTTTCTGGGATAATGGAAATATTCTATATATTTTGCTTTGGATAGTAGTTACATGGGTAAATAAATTTGTCAAAACCCATCGACACTTATGTGCCTTTTGTTGCATGTATACTATACCTCAATAAAACAGGAACCCAGTGAGATGTCATTACATATAAAAAATGGCTAAAATTCAAAACAAAGTAAACATGGTAATACTAATGAGGGGCTTATGGACCCATGGAAACATCCAAGCAGTGCTTGCAATAGCATAAGTTAGCACTATCAGTTTGGAAACCTAAAGGATGAGCTCCACAGTGCTTTGACTCAGCAATTCCACTCCTAGTTATATTCCAAAAATACATAAGTAGAAAAGGTGGTCCAGGCTATTTATAACAATACACTATTTTAATGGCAAAACTTGTGGTATATACATTAGAGCAATGAAAATTACTACTACATGTAACAACATGGAAGAAAATCTCACAACCATAATAATTTGTGAAGGAAACCCCAAAAGAAAGTATACATATTGTGTGAGTCCATTTATAAAAGCTTCAAAAATGATTATAAATTTCTGTATGCATTTTTGTGTTTGTATGTTTTATTTCAGTTTCAGGAAGTGCATTATAAAAGAGAGAAGGTAGAGGCTGTGCTGAAGGATGGGTTTGGGGTAAAGAGGAAGCGGAGACTTGGATGAGAAGCAAGTACTTTATATTTAATTGCCATTTCTATTACCAGAAGAACATAGTGTCTCTTTTATACTTATGTTCAACTTTTTCTTCATTGATTTTTACTATATTCATCCCAGAAAAAAGTCACAAATCTTTAGCCATTGAAATTTTTTTTTGTTCTCTTCCATATGCACTCTGCATTACAATTTTTAAAGTTCACCAATGCTATGGGAATGTAAGTTGGTACAGCCACTGTGGAAAACAGTATGGAGGTTCCTCAGAAAACTAAAAATAGAACTACCATATGATCTAGCAATCCTACTCCTGGGCGTATACCCAGACAAAACTATAATTCAAAAAGATAAATGCACCCCAAAGTTCATAGCAGCACTATTCACAATAGCCAAGACATGGAAACAACCTAAGTGCCCATCGACAGATGAATGGATAAAGAAGATGTGGTACATACAATGGAATACTACTCATCCATAAAAAAGAACAAAATAATGCCATTTGCAGCAACATGGATACAACTAGAGATTATCATACTAAGTGAAGTAAGTCAGAAAGAGAAAGACAAATACCATATGTTATCACTTATATATGGAAGCTAAAATATGACACAATGAACCTATCTATGAAACAGAAGCAGAATCATGGACATAGAGAACAGACTTGTGGTTGCCAAGGAGGAGAGGGTTGAGGGAGGGTTGGAGTGGGAAGTTGGGGTTAGCAGATGTAAGCTTTTATATATAAGAATGGATAAACAACAAGGTCCTACTGTATAACACGGAGAGCTATATTCAATATCCTATGACAAACCATAATGGAAAAGAATATAAAAAAAGAATGTGTGTGTGTGTGTGTGTGTGTGTGTGTGTGTGTGTAACTGAATCACTTTGCTGTATAGCAGAAATTAACACATTGTAAATCAACTGTACTTCAATAAAAAAATAAAGTTCACCAATGCTGTATTACCTTATTATCTTGCTGAATATTTTATGCATAGACACTTCTTTCTGTATTTGCTTTCACAACTTTGCAGGTTTTTCATTGACTTCCAAATGCTAGCTTTCTGCTGAGACTAATACCTTTTGCAAGTCTGTTAGACCCCTATCAGCTTTTGTAAAGTACACTGACCTTTGTGATTGCACTGTTAAACAGCATGATTAACATACACATTTTTGAAATTAGGACATGAACGGGCTCTAAAAGAAGTCATAATATAATTAGATTATTAATCTGTTTCATTTATGCATATTATTTACTTATAAAAACATGATTGCCTCAAATTATTGCGCAAACCCAATTTTGTTCTATTGTGCCATTCAATAATTTCAGTGTGAATAACTGCTTTATAAAAAATAAATAACCTGATTAGGAGGATGGGTTAATTAGATATTTACATGATTCTAAGCATTTTTCTTCTGAAACTCCAGTATTTTAACCATGACAACAATATAGGATTTTGAAAAATCAATATTTTTCCTTTTATAGATCCTTTCATGTATACATTTTGTCTGGGAAAAGTAAATTCTGTCTTAAATATGCGCATTTACAGACAAATGCAAATGTAATTGGCAAACAAATGTAAAATGTGTTTATAGAAAATACAGCAGCTATAATTTAATTAGTACCTACTGTATTATGGTGCCACATAGACCATTTTCATATATTATTTTATATTGAGTGTAATTTTCACTGCAAAGCTCTATAATATATCATCTCTATATTCTATTCCTTTTTGCAGATGAGTAAACTAAGTCTTAGGGAGGTAAAATGACTTGAACAAAACATATATGACTGTAGTGATTCCCATTGTTACTGTTCATGGCTTTTCATGGTTCACAATGATGTGCTCAAGGGTTTGGCCATTCCAGGCCCCACCTGTTCATCCATAGAGAGAAAGGTCATCAAGTAGCTCAGTGTAGTGGTTGGAAAGCTCTCAACCGATAAGTGGTAGAGGTATTTCTTAATAAGGTAAAAAATATGAAATGAATATTAACATAATGGACACCCTGGCTCATGGCAGAGGTAATATCAGTGGAGAAATAGTTTTGTTGGAGTAGTTTAGTTTGAGCTGCATAAAACTGTAGATCTCACATTTTGCTAAATCATTCCTAACCCCAAACACTGCACTCAAGTACATGAAAACATGTCTTCTACCTCTGCTCGCTTCCCTTTTTAATGCCCCTCCCATTACCAGCCCCCCACCTCTCTGTTCTGGGTACCTGATTATTCTGCATTCCATTCAGAGCCTATGGATTGTGCCTACTCTTCTAGATTCTTCCTCCTCCTCCCTCACAAAATGTTCCTGTCAGGTATCACATATCTTCAAAATTTTGATGTCTGATAAACATATCATAATAGAGCTTTCATTATGTTTTGAGCATTTGTAAAAATACCTTGTCCTTGTGACTATCCTCTTGCAAGTGACAATAACCCATCTCTAAACAGCTTAAGCAAAAAGTGAACTTATTAACTTCAACTAACTGAAAAGTTACGGTGGTTCTTCCATTAGGTAGCACTTCACTCTTGGACTTAAATGATGCCCTTTGGGATTTGTCTTTCTGAGTCCCCTAACTCTGCTCTTTGTGCTGACTGCACCTTCAGACAGACTCTGCCTTTTTGGAGCAAATATACTTAAAGCTCCAGGGTTACCCATGAGCAGCTGGGCATCCTCAGTGGAAAGAGAATGGATTTCTTCTAAGAGTGGTAAAGAAAGACCTGTCTCCAGCTGGTTTGTTTGTCACATGCTGACTGCTGGAACAGATTGCCACCTCATGGTGACACCGTTTTCTCCTTGGATGGATGCTTGGTCGAGAAAAAATATATCGAACTCACTCAGTATATTTTCAAACAAGCCTTAAGGCAGTCTTATCAAGACATATGTAACTGTAGGATCAGTGAAAGCATTCCTATTTGCATTTTAGCAGTTTCAGTACCAGGAAATTGACATTCCAGGAGTGTAATTTACAAATATGAGGGCTGATGCAAATGCTCCTTTGGAGTATTTGGAATTGGAATGGGGGGCACAACTTCTTTCTGTAAGTGGAGCAACATGCAGAAATGAATGAATTGTTCTTAGTAAGATCTTAACTGGGAGATATGATTCTCTCATCCACATTGCAACCCTGTTTTCCTTGTCAACAGCTTTCTTGTGCTGACTTTAAAATATTCTAAGGATTGTAGTTTGTTTTGCTTTTCTGCTAGCCAAAAATGTGTTCCTCCTTTGAGGGGGATTATATTCTGCTCTGGCTTGGGGTGAACACATACATTTTCAAATTCATGGCTTTACTCTTGAGTTTGTTGAAAATATGAAAATTCTTAGGGTTTGTGTGCCTGACAGTGAAACATTATGGTGCATGATGAAACATGACTAGTTTATTTAAATAGCACAAGTGAAATGTCTGCAGCAACTTGCACACCATAGAGATATTTCTCAGTGGTATACCCTAATGCCTAATATGTCTCATGTAACTGCTGGAAATTTGATCAGGGATTCCCTGTGCAGTCTAGAGTTTAGGATAAAGTATCAGAACTTGAATTTCACATCTAAAATATCCTCCTTCCACCCAATCAGGGAAGGTTGGAGTAATGAGTCTGCGTGTAAAAAACGGAAACATTATCCCTAGAGTTTAATTCAGAATCAGGGAAAATACAGTATGCTCTTCCATTAAGCAAATAGCCTTCTTTATTGAAAGTGGGTCATCCAGAGCCCAAGCTGCTTAAGGAAAACAGATGAAACACAGTAATTCCAAGAACAGACCAATAAAGGCCAAGTGCCCAGTTAATCTTTCAAAGGACAAGTCCCTCAGTAGCCATGAATGCCTGTTAAGAGTTGAACATGTCTAATTTATATATGACTCCAGGGTCAACATGATTTAATGGGAGGGGAACAAGGTATATATAATTTGTAGAAACCAATGCAAGGGAAACTGTTAAGGAAAGTTTTAAGGTTTAAAAGATTTTAAGGAAACTTTTCAAGAAAAAGTACATGTCATAGCCTCCAATTGACAGTTGCCCCAAAGAGAGTAAATGAAAAGGTTTCAGCTCATTAACTCCTTTTTTAAAGGTCTAAATAGAAACAATATAAAGTAAGATGCCCTAAAGCAGGAGAGGACACTTCTGGCATCTCAACTGTTCTGGAGCAGCTTGCCTGATAAACACGTCATTACTGCATTTTCAAAGGTCAGTTTGAGGTATGATATCACATTCTTTTTATAGCATGAGAAATTCAATATGTATTCATAAAATATTAGTTTCCTTCCCAGTGATTTACAAACTAGGAGAAAAATTTCTGGGTTTTTGGAATTTATCTTTAAACATTCAAATCCTCCTTGAAGCATGCATGCCATATTCTAGAACATGGCAACCTTTTTCTGTAGAGGACTAATAGCAAATATTTTCAACCTCTGGGGATAGATTGTCCCAGTAGAAACTGTTTAACTCTGCCATTGTAGTGCAAAGGCAGCAATAAGCAATATGTAAATTAATGTGCATGGCTATGTTCTGATAAAACTTTACTGACAAAAACAGGCATCAGGCTGGATTTGAACGATAGATCATCTTTTGCCAAACCTTACTGTAGAAAATTGTTTAGGTAAGTGGTAACTTAATGACTGGCTGTAGAGGTTGGTGGGTTGCAGGCATATGAACAGCCAAGTTTCAAATGACTGGTTAGTGACTCCCAGTATGACTTTGAATAATTCTGATATCACTAGTAACTGATATAACTCATAATTCTGATATAACTAGTAAGAGCTGTGGATGGTTCTCATGTTCTGATTGTTAATAACTCTTCTGGAAACATTGATTTCTAATTTTCTGTGTACACACACATACACATCCATACATGTACATATCTATTGTGAAAATCATTTTTTGGAACACTGTTGTATTTTGGAAATAAGGTATCTGAATTATTTAAGACACTATGAAACTGATTTTGTCACAGATCGGTTATGGACATTATTAGTCAACCATATTCTACTGTACTCTTCTGTTGTTACAAACAACCATCATTTTTTGAAGCCACATAATGAAGTTATTTTACTTTGCAGCTTCTGTTTTCTTGTATTCTCTGAAAATAAGATATCAAGTTAGTTCTTATGGAAGCAGTATAGTGGTTAAGAGTCTTAAGAACCTGAACTGGGAAATCAGATAAATCCATATTGTATTTTAGCTCTGCCTTTTATTAGCTTTAGGGATTCTGTGCAAGTGACATGACTTTTTTGAGCCTCTGCTTCTTCATCTGTATGTAAGATAAAGTAGATAACAAGTGTACAGCATTTAGCACAATCCCGGATGTATAGGAAATGCTCAATAATTTACAGCTGTTATTATCTTTAGTAAGATGGGGAAACCACTTTGTCACTTACCATTATGTCTTTACTGTTAATATTTTTCTTGATAAGGTGGATGACTACTGTTTTTTGCTTGCCAAATATTCATTCTCGATTCTTATATTAATTTTACTGGATTTTCCTTGTGGTTTCTAGGTGTTTAAAAGTGAGGCTGCCTTCATCTCTGGTTCAAAGTATAGGCATATGGCCTATCTTGGCCATAGGACTGCTTCAAATGTGGCACATGGCCCTTTCTGGCCCATGAGATTTAATTCTGGGACATCCGTCTGGGAAAGTGAAGATGAGCGTGTAAGCCTAGAGCTTTGCCAGCAGGCAAAGATATTTGCCTGAAGCCATGCCACCCGTGAACTTTTCATTTGTGCGTATCACTAAATATTTTGTTGTTGGTTTTTTTGCTTTATCCATTTTGAAATGGGTTTCTGTCACTTGTAACTGAATAAGTCCTAACCAGTACAGCTAATTATTTTACATTTGCTAGCAGGACAGATTCTATCAGCTAATCGACGTCTGAACTTTCTTATTTTTATTTTTTTATTTTTTATTTTTTTGTAGAATAGCACATATGATTGACCAACTTTCTTTTCTTTTTTTTCTTTTCTTTCTTCCTTCCTTCCTTCCTCCCTCCCTCCCTCCCTTTCTTTCTTTCTTTCTTTCCTTCTTCTTCTCTCTCTCTTTCATTCTTTCATTTTTTTACCTTGGGGACCAAAATTCAAAGTAATCAAGTGGCAGGACCTAAACCTGTTATAAAGGTCAAACATTTTATTTTGCCAGCTGAGATAATGGAGTTCTTGATAAGACTTCCTTTGAGAACAAAAATCAAAGAGTATTAACTCTGGGGGAGGGGTAATGCTAAAGACCAACAGCCCTTTTTTCTCATAAGGGAACACCTTGTCCTATGAGATATGTCCTAAAGTGACCTGCTCAAGGTCCCATAATTAGTTACAAAATAGGATTAGAATTCAGGTTTCCTATCCATACAGGATTTCGCTTTTGATGTGCATTTATATGTTTAGCAAGCCATCTTGTCTGTGCTACATGAACCCGAATTAGTAAGATTTCTTGGATAAAAACAAGGAATAAAAAAAAGAGTTAAAAAAAAAACAAAAAACAAGGAATAGCCACAGATATATTTCTTTTGTACATAAAGCCTAATTATACCTGTGAAAATAATAGCATCTGTTTAAATGCAGGTAATAGTTTAATATAGCTGTCAAAATGTGTTAACATTTCAAGTACTTGGGGTGCTTTGGATGGCTCTATAGCTGCTAGCATTTAACATAGTATTGCTTAAAGCTTTGCATGGGGTATCTTTGGACTCAGATTCAAAGTAAATAGGAGATGACTTTGGAATAATAACAGAGGGACTTTGGGAAGTCACTTAACCTCACTGAGCCTCAGTTTCCTCATTTGTAAAGCATTTATAATATTAGTAACTTTAGCTTAGTAATAATGTAGGTTAAAGCTCAAATGAGACAATATCTGTGAAGTATGTAGCACTGGGCATGGCACATAGTGTCAGTCTGTTCATGCTGCCATAAAAAATACCACAGACTGTGTGGCTTGTACAACAAAAATGTATTTCTCTCAGTTCTACAGGCTGGAAAGTCCAAGATCAAGATCAAAATGCCAGTCAAATTGATTTCTAGTGAGAGCTGTCTTCCTGACTTGTAGATGGCTGCTTTCCCACTCTGTCCTCACATGGCCTTTCCTCCATGCTTCCGTAGACAGAGAGAGAGAAAGAATGTGTATGTGTGTGTGTGTCTGTGAGAGAGAGACAGAGAGACAGAGAGAGAGAGAGAAAGAGAGATATCTTTCTATTATCATACCAGTAATCCCATCATGAGAATCCCACCCTATTAAAGAAAAAATTATTGTGACCCTTGTTAAAGTGGTAAGGCAAGCTGTATTCAGGATTATCAGGCTAGGTATGAGGGCTACTGCAATGGGATTTTTGAAGTAAGAGAGGTGGCTCAACTCTAAATACAGCGAGGAATGGTGGGAATTTGTAGCCAAGGATCAGGGTGGGGGTCAGTAGACGGAAAATTGCTAAGAAGAAACATCAGGGGTAAGAGAGGATTCTAGCTAAATGAACCTAACGGGGTTCTTGCTTAAGGGGCCAGGGAGATCAGATGTCACCTGGGGTAAGGGGGGGAAGAGGAACCCAATTAGCTATTGAGGGTGATCAGATATTGAGGTGGGAAATTCTGGCTAAATTGACTTAGCAGGACTCTTGCTAAAATTGTACAATGCAGAGGTAGAAAGAGTAGGACAAAAGTTGAGGCCCAGTTGGGAAGAGGATCAAAGGAACCTGACTAAAATTTGGTCAAGGAGAGACACTTTGTCAAATCTCATGACCTCATCTGACCCTCATACCCCACAAAGGCCCTCTCTCCCAATACCATCACATTGAGGGTTAGGGCTTCCACATATGAATTTTGAGAGGATACATTCAGTCCTTAATGATTAGTAAGTGTTCATTTTAAGATTATTATCATTTTGTTATCCTAGTCTTTCTTTAGCTCAAATATTAAACCTGAGCCTAGGTTAGCTATTTGGAAGTTTTTTCTATCCTCCCACATGTTATAATGCTTTGTTTAGAAGTCTGGGATTTTGGTGAGCTTCCTCAGGTATTTTGTCATGTAACAGACTGTGTAATAAAAGTGGAGTGGAGCACGTGTCTGAAATGGGTAACAACCACAAGTTGATCTATTTGTATGATAATAGTACAGTTAAAAATAAATAGGCAACCATACTTCTGAAAAATAGAACTACAATTTCAGGAAGCCAGTGAGTTCATTAGTTTCTTTTAACAATCTAACAAGTAACATTTCACCGGGAACCCTAAAAATGATAATTAAGCTTTTTGCGTCACAGCCTGTATTCTGTTGGTATGATATGTAGCAATCCTACTCACAACAGCAAGACATTAGAGAGGGATAGTACAGGGGAAAGGATGGGAAGGGAAGACAGCAGGGCAATACCTGGAAATCACGTTTGGAAAGAACTGTAAGACAATCTTTTTCCCCCCAAATGTAAAGCATTTGATTGGAACCAGGTGGTGTGTATATTTCACTGAGTTCCTAAGGGGACTTGAGGACATCTCATGAAATTGAGGCCCAAATTGGTACCAGGCAATATCCTCATCTCTTCAGTCATTCTCTATATTGGAATTTTCTCTGTGCTTTTCACCCCATTCAAAGTAGCAAATGATTAATAGGATTCCATTAAAAGGTCAGTTACCTTTTAGAATTATGGTTCTCAAACTTTAATATGCATACAGGTCACCTAAGAATCACCTTCAAATGCAGTGTGGGACTTGACATTGTGCATTTCTAACTAGCTCTCAGGGGATGTCTGCCACGCTGGGGTCTGCAGACCACACTTTGAGCAGCTGTGCCAATAGAACTCTCTGGGACAATGAATATTCTGTATCTGTGCTGTCAGATAGGTAGCTACCAGCCACATGTGGCTTTTAAGCACTTGAAATGTAAATAGTGTGACTGAGAAATTGAACTTCTAATTTTATTACATTTAAACATAAATAGACATGTGGCTAGTGGCTACCTGATTGGATAGTGCAGCTCTAGGATAAGACTAATGTCAACTATAACACTGCCAGTGTCCTCTCCCCCATTAAAGCCTCCAAGAGGTTCCCTTTGTATTTGTAGAATAAAGGAGGAGCTAGTCTACAAGACTCAGCTGTCACCTCAATGGCTTCTTCTCACAATCTGCTTCCGCTGCCCTGTTGCTATCACGCCCTGGGCTTTGTGCATTAGTCCTTCTCTCTCCAAGCTCCTTTACTCCCGTGTGATTTATGACATCATTTTCTTCTTGGCTGGAACACAACCCACTTTTCCCCTCTTCCTGAGTTCATTTATACTCAGCTTTGGGTTTCAGTTCAGAGATGCCTTCCTTGAAATTCCTGCCCAACTGTCCATATTTCTGAATTTCTCTCCTTCATAGCCCGGATCCCAGTTGAGAGTCTGTGCTTGTTTGTATGGTGGTCGTTTACAAATACGTGGCTCCTCACTAGGCTGAAATTCTATGAGGACAGCGATTATATCTCTTTCTGTTTATTATTATATACCCAGAAATCAGTACAGGAAATGGCACCTAGTAGAGGCTGAACATTTATTTGTTGAATAACGTTTAATGTATATATTATACACACACAAATTACTTGGGGGTACTTGTTAAAAATGCAAACCCTTTTGTCCTACCTCCTCAAATTTCAGTTCACTAAAAGGTCAGGATGAGGGGTACTGGTCCTCATTTTTTAACAAGCACTCAAGCTGCCTGTGATGCAGTTGTTGTCTGTGGGTTCTGTTTTGAGAAACAGTGTTCTAGGTAGTCCTAAAGGACAGCTAAGTTTAAGTGTATTTTTGTTTTCTTTTGGTGAGAGGGGCAGTGAACAGTAGTTTCGTTACTCCCTTTCAGGAATTAAAGGAGGAGCCCTCCTCCCTCCCTCATATGACATACTTAAGCAAAGCTAGAGCAGAGCTGAGCACAGCTAGAAAGTATTGCTCTCATAATACAGCCCTGTGGAGTTTCATAATGCATCCAGCAAGCAACTCGTATCCCAATTAAAGATACTACATTAAAGGGCAGTATGTATAGAGTGGCAAAAGAACACAGTATTCCAGTGAATTGAACACAGTTATGATGTAGTTGCTCGAAAACTGCTGCTATTAATATTAATAGTATACTAGCAAGTTGTGCTATAATATTTATTTAAAATAAAAAGGTAACATGCCCAAGTTAAAGGGAAAACACACTGGCTAGCAAAGGTTATTTGCTTTACAGATGCAAATCATTACTGTGGAGCTGGAAACTGGGTGAAGGTGACGAAAATAATAAAGGAAAATCCAACATATTTGGACACTCAGCCAACAGGAAGGTGGCCCATCTCATGTTGAAGGTGAGATGAGAAATGAAAACCTCACTATTCCACCTTCTTGCCTGCATTCCTCTGGTGAGAAAAAGATAATCTTAGAAGAACTAGAATTCACTTTTTTTCAGAAGGAGGTAGCGACTATCAAAGAAACGTGATCCTGTTGATATGACAGTGCTTCCTTCTTTGGTTTGTTCAGTTCATTCAATCGATACATATTCAGTAGAAGCATAGCATAGTGATCAAGAATATTCTGTCTGGAGCCAGACTGCCTGGGTTCAAATTCTTTCACCAGTTACTAGCATTACCAGTTGGGAAGGCTGCTTATGTATTTGAACGCCCCAACTTTCTTATCTATAAAATGGAGATCATAATAATAATCCCTATCCATGGGTTGTGGCAGGAGCAAATGATTAATATATTTTAAAAGCTTAGGATAGTGATGGCATTCTAGGTTCTATATTAGTGTTAATTTTTTGTGTATATGGGTGTATTTTTTAGTGCAGTTTTTTTTGAGGAACACTTCAGGGTGAAAACCTACCTTTGTAGAATTTACAATCTAGTGAGAGGAGATGAGACAGTACACAATAAACATAATATATCAGTAAATTATAATAATAACTGTAATAACCAGTAAGTAATGGAGTATGCTATGAAATACAAATGGACTGTGGAAAAAATAACATTAAAAAAAGAGCTGGGGACTCCCCTGGTGGTCCAGTGGATAAGACTTCACCTTCCAATGCAGGGGGTGCAGGTTCGATCCCTGGTTGGGGAGCTAAGATCACACGTGCCTCATGGCCAAAAAACCAAAACATAAAATAAATAGAAGCAATACTGTAACAAATTCAATAAAGACTTAAAAAAAAAAAAGAGCAGAGTTTGGGCCCTGAGAATAGTTATTTTTATTCCCCAAAGGACAGAGAGGTTCAGCAGCTTTCCCAAGGTCACACAGCTAGGATGTGAATTCTGACTCCAGAGACCATGACCACAGTCACCTGACAGGTCATGGTGCATCCTACAGAACTTTGCCATTTGGAGGAGGAGGTGGAATGAACCATGCACGTCAGGAGAGGAAGGACTGCAGGCCAAGGGGACAGCTACTACAAAGGTATTAACTTGGGTTCATCATGGCATGTTGGAGGAATTGCAGTGGATTTGTTGCGACCAGAGTAAAGTTAAGGAGTGGGAGGTAGTTGGGTCAGACAGATAATGAGAGGATGCAATTCATGTAGACTACTGTAAGAATTTGGCTCTTACTTAAAGTGAGATGTATGTTTATTGAAAGCTTTTTTTTTTTTTTAAACAAATGATTGTTGTAGGAAAATATCAAATATAATAAGTGTATATTAAAAAAACAAGATGCAGACAATTATATATACAATACAATTCTAGAAGATAAATTCTGGAGAGAAATACAATACACTGTTAACAGTAATAACTATCTTGTGTTTGGAACATGGCAGGCTTTTATTTCCTTAATACCTTTCAGTACTTTCCAAATAATATAAAATGATACGCATCATATAGTCAGAGAAATAGAATATTATTTTCTAAAATACAGGTGGCTGCTAAGCAACCAGAAGTGAAATATTAACATCTGATAGTATAATTATCAGGTACTTGGCCACTTTACTGACGGTCGTCAAAGAAAACTTTTCACTGTGTCGAGGCAAGCTGATTAAGTTTTCTTTCCTTTACTCAATTACAGAAAAAACACTTCACCTATATTATCTAGAAAAATAGGTTTATGCAGACTTGACTCTAGGACAGATATAATTTATTCTCTCCATCATCTGAGGTGTTTTTGTGTCGTGTTTATAAACCTGGTATTAAATTTGTTCATTTTAAATTTAGTAGAGTTTTAGATGGTCTTTTTTTTTTTTTTTCAAGTCAACAAACTGTAATTGTTTTCCCAAAGATACATTTTTTTTTCATACACATCCATCATACACTGTAACCAAAAAAAGCAGTGTACATGAAATAAGGGAAAATAAATTAAAAATCCATAGCATAGGTAAGGAGGCTCTAGTCTGGAGCACAGCTGAGTTTCCAGCAATATAATGAGGCTCAAAAGTTTCTTTTATAAGAATGCTTGCTAGCAAAGGTTCCAGCCAGGTGGTTGGTTGGTCTGTAAGTCAGTCTTGAGTACCTGAAACAGTTCTGTGTTTTCTTTTTCCTTAGCGTTTAGAATACCCATCATTGTCCTGCAATAGGCAGAGCTATCATGTCCAGGAAAAGTGAGGGAGGGTACCACAGAGGCAGCGGGAGATCCAAATACAGCATTCAAAGGTAATTGGTCCAGTGATGCCTGGGGAAGGAGGAAGGGGATGGCACTCCCGGGTTAGCCATCTTCCTTCGGGGGTGTGTACCAGCAGTTTTTTTCGTGGATCTGCACCAAGGACTTGTAGGTCTGCTGTGCTCTTGTCGGGCTGTATTGAGATTTGTTGGCTCCAAACTGCACTCGTGCTTTTCCCTTCACCCGTGTGGCACTGATCTGCATGATCACTGACTCTATTGAGTAGGCACTGCTCCAGCCCTGCTTGGTGAGAAGTTCCATGCAGATGGCACCTCCGCCCAGAACATACCCTCGGAGAGGACTGGAGACACAACCCTGACAAACGGCACGTCAAAGGGAAAGTTATCTTTAAAAGAAAAGTTAAGTAGGATGAAGTCGGCTCCTTTCTCTGAGGATCTGGAGATGGTTGTGCAAAGTGCTGTCCTGGTCAACTTTGAGGAGTTTGACATTCCAATCATACAGGCTGTCATTCACGAGTTTGACTGTATAGTTTCCGCCTTTGAAACTCAGTGATCCGTATATATTCCTGAGCTCCTTCATCAGCTGGTCAGTAGCCTGCGCCCGAGCCAGACACCGGATCATTTAAGTAATCTTGCCTCTGGTTCTTTTTAATTTTCTCTGGTATGGCCAAGTTTTCTTTTCCGATGCCGTCATCTTCAGATTTCTTGCCCTCAGGTGGCTCTTCTTCTTTCATTTCATAGTGATCTAGGTCTTCTGTGTCCCCAGGCATCTCCTCATCTTCACCTTCCGAAGATACATCTTCCTGTGTACACTGCTCTTCTGGCAAGGGCTGATCCAGCATCTCCACATCTGGATGCTGAGGGAGGTTATAGAGTTTACACAGGTCGGAGATGATCCTCTTCAGATGCTGCAGTAGCAGAGTATTCCCTTTCTTTATGTCCACCAGCCTCTCCAAGACAGCAGCCAAGTTAGGGTCATCGGACTCCGCTGACCAGATGGGGGGCACAGCTGGCTATGACACTGTGATGTTGCAGTCGATGCGGACGGGATCCCCAGGCACCGACCCCTGTGGGGAGAGATGCGGTCCGGGCGCGGCCCCTGTCCCGGACCCTCTGGCCTCAGCCAGCGGGAACTCGCATCTCGGCTGGTCCAGGCAGGCGCTGGCAATGCTGAAGCGCTCGTGGGCGCGGGGGAGAAGGAACTGGAGCAGCTTCAGCTCCCCACTCAGGCAGGGCCCAGGCCCCAGGCCCCAGGCCCCGCCCCCCATCCTGGGACTGTCCCCCAGCCCCCCCCACCCCCCGCCTCCAGCTGCTGCCCCAGCCCAGCTGCTGCTGCTGCCCCAGGGCCGGCGGGCGGGAGCCCCCGGCCTCCGCTCCTGGCTCCACTGCCGCCCCCGCCGTCCGCACTTCCTGATCCCCCCTTCGCCAAGATGGCACCACCGCCACCTCCGGGACAGGGCCCCCCCCCCTCCGCTCGCAGGCGCCCCCAGCTGCTGGAAGCCACGCGCCCCTCCTTCTCCTCCTCCTCGGCAGCCCCGCTTCCCTTAGATAGTCTCTTATACTTCCTGTGAAGTTTGGAAGATTATAAATTTAGGTTGAACTGATAAAATATTTTGGCCTGCAGGAAAAATATTATAATTCTATTATATCTTTGAAATGTTAATTTTACATTGGGATTTGGATAAAGTATAATTATGTCATAATGATACTCACTTTTACAAGAAAATTATATGAATAGAAGATTTAGACATGTATTTTGCATATGCTTTTATAATTATTCTCTTTCTGCGATAAATTCTTCTTTTTATACACATTACAGAATAACTGAGTGTTTCAGTTCAAATAAAGGAAAATTGTGTTTAAGAAAAATATTTTCTCTGGATAAATGCCCAGAAGTGGGATAACGGGATCATATGGTAGTTCTACTCTGAATTTTTTGGGGGGGGAACCTCCATACTGACTTTCAAAGTGGCTGCACCAATTTACATTCCCACAAACCTCATCCTCACCAACACTTGTTATTTCTTATCTTGTGAGCACACTGTAGGGTATACAGAAGTAGAAGTATAATGCTGTGCACATGAAACTCATATAATGTTATAAATCAGTGTTATCTCAATAAACAAATTAATTAATTTTTTAAAAGACAAATAAAAAAATATTTTCTCTATTTCCTATCCTTTAAATTGACACCATAGATACTGTATCCATTATGAAGCTCTCTGTGGTCAGAGACCATTAACTCAATTAAAATTAGATTAAGGAATAAAAGGAAATTATCAACACATATAAATATCCAGAGCTAGATTAATTTTCAGGTATAGTTGGGTTCAGAGACTGGGCCACCTCCTCAGGATTTGTTTCTTTCTGTTTCTTGACTCTATTTTCAACTTTGTTGGCTTAAGTCTAGGTAGCACGAGATTTCTCCTTGTGTCAGGAAGATGTCGGTAAGCAGCTTAAATTTCCCATTCTTCTAGTAAGAGACTATAAGGAAACAGTGAAATTCTTTTCTGGTAGCTTTTCCAGAAGTCCTGAAATTTATTGTGATTGGCCCAACTAAAATCTTATGTCCATAACTGAATCAAATTACAGTGACCAGAGAAATGCCAAGACTTGGTTTACCCCAGAAACTCCTTCCTAAAGATATGGAATGAAGGTGGATCTTTGATTAAAAATCAGGGAGACAAATACTGGGGCAGTAAACATGAAACATCCATAGTATAAACATTTCTGGAAAAGCCTTTATTAAGGGAAATAGTAGTTTCTGCTGTTAACAACCAACTTCAAAAATCTCACTGGCTTAGAACGACAAATATCTTCTTTGCTTTCCAGTTGTGGGTCAGCTCTGCATTTCTCTAATTAGTTAATAGTCGTGTGAGGCATGTTTCTCTAATGGCAAATGGCATGAAAACAAAAAAGGTGAGCAGAGTTATGAAATGCCTTTAAAGGCTTCAGCTTGTGTCTAGGGCCCATCACTTTAATCCACATGCTATTGGACAAACAAGTCATGCGGCTAAACTCAACATCAGTTGAATGAGGAAACATACTCATTAGTGGGAGGTAATGCAAAGTCCTGTGACAAGTGGCATGGAGTAATTCGAATACAGGACAGGAGTGAAGAATTGAGAGCAATGAACCTATTTACAAGAGGACGTTTCTAGTGCGCACTTGATGACAAAGTCAGCTGTCAGAAGATTTTTCTCCAATTCACGTCTCCGTAGAGTTTATTATTAAGATCCAAGAAGGTAGTGTTCATCACCATTACATTTCTGTTCAGATTAAATTATACACGAATATCTGTATATAAATTTGTTTTATAACAGATAAGTAACCAAAACAGTAACAAATGTAATTTATTTTTAAATTATTATTGACATTTTCCCATATTATAGTTTTTGAGTACCAAACTTTATTGAAATCTTTTATACTAGTTCCGGAAGAATTCTGATGTCAATTTCAGGTTTCCAATTAAGATTTTTATATTATCTTTGGTTTATTCCTGTGGAGTATATTTTCTAAATCCCCACAAAGGAAAGTTAGGTCAAATCACCATTAATTCTGAATATGCTTGTGTTTGGTTAGTGTCATAACTTTAATATGAGCTAAGTGTATTTTTATGCAGTAATTTGGTAAATCATCTCAGTAGATGATAGCAAATTACCCACCTTTGTTCTGCCTGATGGATAATATGTTCTAGTTGAGTAATTAGGTATTAGTTAGGCACAGCTGCAGCTTGTGTTCGACAAGTACTTTTTCAGTCACACATTTCTCTCTCTCTTTGTGGATGAATTGGCAACATGCCTCATACGGGTCTTTAATGTACTGTTTTTATGTAGCTACAGGCTGCTGGTCCAAAGGGTATATGTATACAGTTTGATATCTATGTAATACCATCTTTGAAGAAGAGGACAAATTTTTCTTAAAAATCATACATGGTAATATTGATATATTATTATCTTTTATATAATACAATATTTTTAATCTTTCAATCATCCCTACATAAGTCTTCCTTTTAGGCTGTCCTTTCCAACTGTGAGAGTTTAAGGGTTATATTTCATGACTTTGCAGATAACATTTGCCTATGCATAATTAGTATGTCTGAAATGCTGGAGACTATGCCATTGGCTAGAATGCCATTGTGCTACAGTGGTGCTCCTTTGAAGTGGCATATGTCAACCTGGGCATAACGGAAATTTTGGGCCAGCAGATAATTTGTTGCAGGAGGCTGTCCCGTGCTTTGTGGGATGTTTAACAGCCCCCTGGCCTCTACCCACAAGATGTCTGTAGTACTCTGCCCTACCCCAGGTTGTGTCAATCCAGAATGCCTCCAGACATTTCCAAATGTCCCCGGAGGGGCAAAATTGCCCCCGTTGAGTGCTACTGCTTTAAAGTAATTTCTAATTAATGGTGACATATATTATAGCAACCTCTCCCTCCTATCTGCCTATCATACTTAAAATTGTTGGCCTGAAAATTGATAAAGGAATGAGGAAGAATGAGGCTAGTATGTCTCATTTAACATAAATCTCTGAATTTGGACAATAGTGAATTACATGTTAGAGAAAATTGTTTACATTCTTTTATTCAGGTTTTTCATGTAGACCTTTATAGGATAGGAAGGTTCTGGTCTACCAGTTTTCTCTTTCCTTTCATTAGAAATGTCTCTCTCCATTGTTACTTGTTGTTATTATTGTTCCCTTAGTGGCTATTAATTTAAAAGGTTGCATTTATTCATTTTCTTTGCTGTGCAAAATATTTTAGAATAGATGTTGTAAGCGAATTCCATTATGTCTATGAAAACTTCCTCTGAGTAGGGGGTTTCTGTAAATTAGGAGGGTCTGGGGAGTAAGATTTTTTTACATTTGGAGAGAGAATGATTTGGGGTTAATTGCACATAGTTACTAAACAGTCGTACTCCTTCAGTGTGCTTGTTGACAGGGATAACAGATGAGGTTTCATCTCATTTCTCTGCAAGAATATTTTGCCTTCTAAGTTCACGATTTTTGGAATCTAAAACAATTTCATGAGGCTTGAATTCTGGGCTCTCGAACTTAAATTCTAGGGCAAATCCAATCTAGCAGAAAGAACATGGGTTTTGATTAAATAGAACTGGATTCCAGTTCCAACCCCTAAGTACTTGCTGTGCAACTTTGGCTAAGTTACTCAAAATCTCTGAAACTGTTTCCTCCTCAGTGAATGGAGATAATACATTTTATTGCTGAGACTGGGGCAGGAATGAGCTGGTGGTGGGAAGGTGACTGCATTTATTCTCTCCACTTTCTTTTATCCTATTCTTTATATTTAGCATCAACCGTTTTACTGAAAACTCCTCTCACAGAGTCTCCCAAAACCTACTTGCTGATAAATCCAAAGGACTCCTGGTAGTCCTTTTTTTAATCAACTGCTCTTTTGCTTTAAAAAAGGGACTGGCAAACATTTTCTGTAAAGAGCCAGATAGTAAATATTTTTGACTTTATGAGATAATGTCTGTCTCAATTACTCAACTCGGCCATCATATGTAAAAGTGGCCATAGACAGTGTATTAATGAATGGACTTGGCTGTGCTCCAATAATACTTTATTTACAGTAGTAGGTGGTGGGCTGGACTTGACTCACAAGCGTAGTTTGATGATCCCTACTCTAAGCTCCTCATTGGCTTCTCAGTTCACTTTATATCCTTTAGTTTTCTGGCTACAAAGGATTCGTCTCTTGTCATTGATAACTCCTCCTCTATCTCCTTCACTGGGTTTTCTTTTCTTGCTCACATATTAATTGTTTAAATTAAGATAGTGCCGGTTGGGAAGAGGAAGCAGATGTGAATCAAAATGAGACCATCATTTTCTTTCTCAAGCCTTTATCCTCGGTGTGAAGGCCAAATCTCAGAGGCGTACAAGGCTCTTTATTATTTAATTTCTGCTCAACTTTGCATCTTCTTCTCAAATTCCTCAAAGCTGTTACCCTCCCAAGCTATTTACATTTTCTCAATTTGCCTGGTGCTCCCTCTTATCCCTGAGCTCGGCACATATGACTTTTTCCTCTCGAAAGATTTTTTCTTTATCTTTTTTTTTTTTTCCCTGGATGGAGAAAATTCATTCCTTATACTCTACCTTAATTAGCTTCTGCTCTCAGCAGATTTCTTTAAATCCCCACCCAAGATTGGATTAGAGCTTTTTCTACATGATTTCTTTGAGTATATTTTAAATTATCTAGAAATAAAACTTTAATGAAAACATCAACGTAGTCTGTTCCATAATAGAGTTATGGTTGGATTGCTACGAGACTGCACAGAAAGGGTACTAACCCTATTCTTGGAGACCAAACTGCCAGGGAAGGCATAAGGGGAAAGTGATTTTTGAGTTGGGTCTCGACACAGAGGACCAGGGGAGGAAGGTTCTGCCAAGCTGATGGAATGTCAGAATTCAAGACTGTGGGGCACTGGGCAGTTCATGGGACAGTTCATATTCTGGACGACATTCTATGATTCATGTCTATTCTCTGCAGTAAAGCTTCACTTAGATAATTGACGCTCAGTAAATGTGCGTGGTCAGATGACAAATTTATTCTTAGAAGTTACAAGTTAGGCTAATTTTTTTTAAGGTAGGCATTTACTTTTGATTGATCTTAATATATTCATCAATTAAGATAATTTAAAATGCACTGACCTTTCATCACAATACTCTAGGTGAGCTTTCACAGATGTATGTATGACTAATTCATCTCCCCTCCACCCATTCATCTCCCCTCCATCAAAACCCAGCATAGTGCACAGAGAAGGTCTTCATAAATATTTGTTGAATGAAAGAAAAACGCTGAATGTTGCAAGGAGGTGGCACCAGATAGAAGACAAAGAGTAAACAATTTGCCAAACTCAAGAATGCACATATGCAAGGCATAAAATAGATCTTGGTACTACTTGATTATAACAAAATAATTACCTTTTAATCATAAAATGTAAAAGCAACTAGAATATTAAGCAAAGGAGAAATACAATAAAGAAAAATGATTATGAAAATTCTAAACTCTGAGTTGAGATTTATAATAAACTTCCATTTTAACTAAGGCAGTCCAGTGATATTCATTATTTTCTCTTGACGTTCATTCATTCATGCATTCCAAAAATATCTACAGAATACTACTTATGCAAAGGCACTACTATAGGTTCTCATCACCCTTCTTATTAAATTCTGAAATCTAGGTATTAGCTATGTATATATTTACACACACATACACAATTATGGATACACATATGTGTGCATATACATGCATTCAGTTTCTTTAACTAAAAAGCTGGCTATTCAGGATGAAATTGTTTCTCAACACCTGCAATTACCATGTCTCCTGTACTGTACATTCCTTGACTACTTCTGGCAAAATGGCCTTATATTTCACGCTAAGTTCTTCTAAAAGCTCTTCATGAAGTTATTTATGCTGGGAATAAAGTTTATGAGAGAAAATAGCATTAAAAATATAATTCTTATTGCAATGTGACCAAAATCCAGGAAAAGAAAAAAAGAGGGAAGCTGGATTTTCTTACAGACCCCCTTCTACTTACTCTCAGAATTGGAATTAAGAGATATAACTTATGGAGAACATACACCATTGAAGAGATGCCTAGGGAGTTAGAGCCGAATTCTCGTTTCAATGGGTGAACAGTCAGTCGCTGCCATATGGGCAGAACACGGTTTCTTCTCAGATGTTTCCTAGGTATTTTGTGCCCTATCAAAGGTGGCTACATCCACTCCATTTCTAGGCCCAAAATATTAAATATAGTTCATGTATCTTATGCTGTATTTTCCAAAAGAATGTTCTGAGAAAACAATGCATATCATATATATTCATAACCTATTAAAGAGTTCATCACAGACTAATTAGTTGCTCATTAAATATTTGCTGAGATCAAAAGAATGCATTATAACTCTATCAATGTAAAAGATTTGTCAAAGTCCACAAATGAAGCAGGAAGTTATCACTCTTTACAGACATATAAAATAACATCTGACTATTGACAACTTCTTGATAATTCACAGGTCACTCATGCTCAGGAAATAATAAGGGAGTACACACAGTATGATTTGATTTGGGGTGATTAAAAAATGAGGATGTTCTATCCTAGGATAGATGTAGTAGTAGAACTCGGTGTCTAATTTCAAGTAATTCTGCCAGCTAGCTGTAATCCCTCTGAATACAGGAATAATAATAATTTCCTCAAAAGTTTTTAGTGAAATTTAAGTGAAACAATGCAGGTAATGCATTTGATTCAACACTTATCACATCATAGAATCTTATATAAGAGAAATACTAAGATGAACCCATGAAATCAAAATAAAATAATAAAAATAGTGTTCATCTGTAAATGTTTGTACTACAGTTTCCTGTGCTTTTAATAATTTTCTATAAAATAAATTTGTGCTAATCATGGTCAGGTTCGCAGTGTTCTGATACTCTAGGGATGTAATAGTAACCATATAATTTGAGAAAAGATAACAATATTGGTTGTAGCCTTTTCTGTAATTCTCAATGGCTATTTCTTTCTTTGCATCGATCTTGGGACCCATGAAGAGTGGGAATAAGAAACAAATAAAATCTTTAAAAATGTTGCCAGCTTGAAGGTTCTCATTTTTCTATATTATCCCTTCAACACCCTAAGTGATCAGTGCTGGGGAAGAGGTCATGATCTGACTAGGAAAATGAATTATTTTTATAAGTGTGGGGAGAAAATCATTTAAATTAAGTTATATAGAGAATGATAAAAGAAATTCCTTGAATATATGAATATTTACTATACATTTTTCTTTGAGCCCTTCTCTTTTCTATACTTATTTTTTAAAGAAATGGTAAACAATCATTTTATGTTCTCCTTCTTTTTCTAATTTTCCTTAACCTTTCCCAATTCTCATTTTCTCATTTCCAACCACCCCATCACCACAAGCACCAAAAAAAGAAAAAAAAGGAAGTCAGACTTGTCAGACTTTGTTATCATTGTCCCAGAAGGGAATTACTTATCACAACTTCTTTTCTTTCTATTCCACAGCTAGTTATTTAAAATTTCTTTTGGAACCAGAGAGATTACTTTATTCTAGGATTTCCCCTAAGACAAAAACCCTGGTAACCATAGCAGCATTGCCATCCAATCTTTTGAATCCACAACAAAATGCAGCTAGAAATGCTTAGCGCAGTCTCCCAAGGCAAACATTGCTGTGATGAGTGACAAACTGAAACAATAGGAGCTGCTCCTGTTGCCATGGAAACAGGCCCTTCCATCTGAGCGGTTCCATCCCAGGGTTCACAATCTAAAGCTCTGCAAAGGTATGCTGGTCTTCACTCCCCTACTGGTTAGCACTTACCACCAGACTAACACTGCTGAGATGACTGACATGGAAAAATGAGGGCTATCCCTCATTGCCACAGTAACTCAGGTTTCCAGTAATTTGCCTTAATGGAAAGTTGAAAGAGCTCTGTAGCAGATGTCTATAGTAGCTAAATCAAATGACAGTTAAAGAGAACAAATGTGATAAGTTCCTTAAAAGTTAAATGCACACCTTTTGGGGTGTCACTGGGTCTGTGTTTTCTAAAAAAATATATGCTCCACCATGCTTTTAAGGAATCACAATTTAGATCATGAAGTACTGGAACAAAATATGTTTTATCCACTTGCAAAAATGTTTATAGAGAATACAAAGTTCTCTGAATGTAAATAGAAAGCACTAAGTTATTAAACACTTTTTCTTTGGGAGTCCTTCAACAGGAAGGACTCTGTTGAACAACGAAGGACGGAAATTTCATTGAATTAACTGGCATATTTATGACTAATCATATATCTTAATGGCATTTTTTAGCAAATGGCTAGTCAAAATATTAGATTTGGAAAGTTATGATGAGCTGATAATCCATTACCCTTATTTAAAAAATTAAGATTAAAAAACTTTAAAAATTAAGATTTAAAAAATACTTCATGTGTTATAGATTATTTCAGGACTTGTCAATAAGATGATCTATGAGGCAGGCATTATAGTGATCCTCATTCACTAGGTGAGGCAAACCCACCTCTGGGAGGTTAAAGTGACCTACACGAAGTGACGCAGCAATGGTGAAACTTAGCCTTGAACTCAGACAGCCTGGTTCTACATTCTCCATTCTTTTTATTTTACCATTTTACTTTAATCTGCACAACATGTACCTATTAAGTATCCTCAGAGAATTTAACTAAACTATAATTTTGGTCCAAGTTAAAAGAATGTATAGTTTCAGATGCTGCAGGGCATACCTCTGTATGTATTCTGCATTTTTCGCTGTGGTATGCTTTGTAGACATGAACATGGAGCCCATCACAAGTTCCCTAGAATGGACTTTGAGCTTTAATCAAGAAACCATTGTGGAGTACGTAATAGCATAACTTATCTGACAACCTGTTACATAGGCAGATACAAAACTCAGAACTCCAAGATGAAGGGAAAACTCATGAAAATATGGTTTGAATCCTAGGAAATGTGCATAAGGTATAGTATGCGTTGGTAACTTAGGATACCAGATGCACCGCAAATTGTACATAAAGCTTCCACAAGACTATAGGGCCATATGTATGTGCTATTGACAATAAACAGAATACCTGTCATTGGTATGAATGGAATGTTTTATAAACAATAGTATAGGGATTATAAATAATGAGTTTGAATGACATTTCTAACATTTACTAGCTGTATGACATTTGGCAGGTTACCCAACTTCTCTATTTCCTTTATACAATGGGGATAATACTTAATCTATAAAGTTGGTATGAGGATTAAATAAAATATTAAACATACAAACATCTAACACAGCAACTGGCCCATATAAGGACTCAATAAAAGTTAGGTTACACTTATTTGTTCTTGTAGAAGTCAAAGGTAAAGTAAGAAGGGATCTTTTGCAGCTTCTTCAATGACAGAGCAGACACGGTTTACTAGAAAAATGTAAGAACTATTACTATTTTACTCAATATGAGGAAGATATTTTGTAAAAAGAAAAAAAAGAGCCTTTGCCTCCTAAACAAAATAATATGTTACCTTGACAGAAAGTATGAAAGGTTATATAGAAAGGGTGAGGTTGAACTGTTTTGGCTTACTATTGTTGAAGAGGTATTTACAGCTGATGGTATGCATAAGATCTTCAGATTTTATTTTTTAAATCACCTGGCAATGAATGACAGCTCCTTTTCTTCTTTTCTACTACTTGCAGTATCACTGTTGCAAGTTGCAAGGAGCCCTACAGCAAACACCATCAAATGAGTACAGCAAGGCATGTGGAAATGAGACTTGGTACTAATTAGGCAACTTTGAAGGAAAGGCGTTGTGGAACGTGAAATGCAGAAAGTAGTAATTACTGGCCTTAATAAAATCACCAAACTTTAAGTTAGTAACTCAGAGGTGGTTTAAAGACAGCAGGAGAGGCAATGAAGGACATTTGTCCTTAACACACCTCCAAATAGCGTGGAATAATACTAGAAAAAAACTCTCCATGTTATGTTCCTATCTCTTTTTTCTCTAACCTTATTTCCTGCTGTTTTTCTGAACACACTCTGATCTCTGCTGCTCTGCAGACATACTCAACCTTTGCTGCCTTTATTCCATTGTTTATGCGCTTCTGTCACCAAGAATGCCAACCCTCTCAGGAAAAAACCAATAGTGTTAAAATCTTACTTTTCCGTTAATGCCAATATCAAAAGGTAGCTTCTTCATAAACTGTCCATGATGCTTCCCACTGGAGTGTGTGCTCTCCCCTGCCTTTCTTGCAGCCCTTCAAATTGTACCTTGGAGTCCAAGTGTAAACTATATTGCACTCAACGGGGAGACATGCGGGAGAGATGGAAAGAAAGAAATGAAAGAGAAGCTGAAGAAAAACCAACTACAGTTGTCTCTCCATATCTGTGGGGGATTGATTCCAGGACACCCTCAAAATACCAAAATCTCTCAGATGCTCAAGTCCCCTGTATAAAATGGCATAGTACGGTTTGCACTCCTTCTGCATTCTGGGCCTGCATCTGTGCACCCTGGGGTTCAACCAACTGGGGATCAGTTGGTTGAATCAGCAAATGCACAGCCTTTGCATACAGAGGGCAGACTGTATGTAAATTGTGCAGAAGACTCTGCCTCCCATTTCAGTTCATAAATGTAGGGCCCAAAGTAAGCTGGGATGTGGAGTATCTGTTGCTCCTAAGATGATCCTAGTTTCCTGCCTGCATAGCTTAGTTTGCCCATTTCACTCCCTTGTAATCAACTACATATATATATATATATATACACACACACACACATATATATGTATATATATATTACTCCCTTGTAATCAAGTGTGTATATATATATACATACACACACACACACACATATATATATATACACACACACACATATATATGTATATATATATTACTCCCTTGTAATCAAGTGTGTATATATATATATACACACACACACACACATATATATATATACACACACACACACATATATATGTATATATATATTACTCCCTTGTAATCAAGTGTGTATATATATATATACACACACACACACATATATATATATACACACACACACATATATATGTATATATATATTACTCCCTTGTAATCAAGTGTGTATATATATATATATATATATATATACACACACACACATATATATATATATATACACACACACACACTCATATATACTTGTACTACATTGCTCCCCAACTCAACCAAATGTCATAAGAGGTGATCCGCTGAAAAACAGTGATTTTGTGGTGTTATGGTTCTTATTCCTGATGTTGGCTGCATTGGACTCAATGCTGCTTTATGTTTGAAACAATTTGTTTTTAGGCTTTGGAGTTATTCAAAGCCCTCTAAAAATAGCTGAAGCTTGAAATAAAATATACTGACCTCAAATTATAGAAATTTGAAAAATTAAAATGAGTCAACACTTAATTGTCTACAAAACACATGAACTCAATTTTTGTAACTGTACGTTTAGTATTTGTAATAGATTTTCACAATTGAAAAGAATTTTGTAATACATTTTCTCTCTTTGCATCAATTCATAAGTATGTATGATCAAAAAAAAAAAAACAAAGAAAAATTTCAATTTAGTCAGTTGTAGCCACACCTTATCCAAATGCAAAAAATGCAAATTCTCTCATTTAAAAAAAAATTCACAAGATATTTAGTGTGGAAACTGAGTGCTTTATAATGTATTAGATAATCTGTGGGATGGGGATTCTAGTGACTAGAATCCTAGGACTTTGTAAGATTGCCTTGGTTTCCCTATTGAGAGTTAAAACAGGAACACCACAGTTGCCTTCCGAAGGATTTTTAGGAGTAAATTTGACTATAAATCATTTTCATCTCACCTGACTATGTAAGACGTGGCTCAGCACTGTCTCTCTTATGACTTATGACCCTCCTTTACCTCCCCTTATGGATGTTTATTTTTGCTATGACATTTTTATGGTCCTTCCCTATTCCTTTTATTTAATTCCTCCTCTTTTAAATTGTATTTATTTTCTGTACTTTAGATCCAAGTTACTAGGCTTTTTCCAACGTAACTGGATTGTCAAAGTGTACATATAGTCAGATGTGCATGAAAATTATAGCTTAGTTATTTTATGCAACTGACCTAAACATTGTCACAGACTCTTATCCTTCTAGGCAGTGAGGAGACACATGTTTTTTATCAGCAATATTTCAGCATCTTCCAGTTTTAACAGCACCTTTCAGTTTTAAGTAGACCCTCTATGTTAAATATTTAGTCAGGTTAGAAGTCAAGGTCCTATCAGGGCTGCCTCACCTTTCCCCTTCAGTCTTCCCCCAGGTGGCGTCTGGATATAAGTGACAGGTCTTCACTATGTTTCATGGAGGAAAAGCTGTCTGAGGTTTTACCTACTACTGGTCTACTCTCCAGGGTGACGGATCTGGTATTCGTGTTTTCACTGGTGGTGTCTGCTGAGGTACAGTTAGTTGAGCTTTATTCCAGGACAGCTAGGCCTTTCTGCTACTATCGTCTATGGCTGGTGACCTTGGGGTCTGGTTTCTTAGCTCAGGCTTGATGACTTAGCCCCACCTCAGTAACTGCTGGTGTTACAGATCCACCCTGAAGGTGGCTGTGACTGCCTCCCAGCTTCATCCTTAATGACCAACCTTCTTGTTCTTGGCTACAAGGCCACTCTGGCCACACTGTTCTTAACAGTGATTCTCTTTTGGTAATTCCCCCAGCAAGATTTTTAATTCCTTATCTCACTATTCTTAATTGGTGATCCATATCACATATTTCTAACATTTTTGTTTATCTTTACATTTTTTCTAAACTCAAACCCAGTTTTTTGTTAAAAAAAAAAAGGGGGAAATGAAAAAGACATACACACAGACAAAAGTTAGCTTAAGTATACACAGCTTATATCCACTGAACAAGGTCACTTTTGCAATGCCTTTCAGGCTCCGTATGATCTATTCATCAATACTTTTACCTATAGGAATAGGATGCTACAGTTAACTTTGAAATAAAAGACTACTCTCCTGGACACATGTGATTATGTCCAGGAAAGAAGATGAATGACTTAAACTGGGCCAATCATATTCTTTTTTCAAAGGTGCTATGATACAGTCCTTATTTATCAATCAGAAGCAAAAGGAAGAATGGGTAGCTTCTCAGAGGAAAAAATGGAGATCAAATAATTCCTGTTTTCCAGATACTTTTCTATTCCTTGTTACCATCCTTCTCTGAGGCCTTGCTACATCCTCACCCTTGGAAAATGCAAAACACTTTGAATCTTCATAATGAATTCCCATTATATCTCTATAAGCTAGCTCAAGTTGATTTCTAGAATATTTAATTAAAGAGTTATGATGAACACATCTGTGGGGTTTATTTCTTTCATGTCCAAATTACCTCGCCGAAAATGAAATGGAAATTTTGGCCTTTATTTTGGATTCTATCAAAGAACAATGGCTCTAAGAATTTAAGGAAAGATAATATCCATTTGTAATTCAAAGGTGTGACAACTCAAAACAGTCTTCTCACGGTTCCAGCGGTGAGTAGAATCTTTCTCTGTTCTTCATCTGAGTCTCCATATTGTCTGCTTTATATTACCATATTGAGTAATTCAACCAGTTACTGCAGGTACAACAAAACAGTAAATCTATTTCTGTTGGCTGATGTCTGAACATATCCTACCTGTCCTTATTATGGGTATGCTGGTGAACATTTTGCTTTAACTATTGCTGGAATTTTTTTTAAAGGAAAACAGTATTATTATTATTTTTTATTCTTAATGTAGTCTTAGCAATGATTTCCTGCTGTCTTGGATAGTGATACCTAATAGCTTTTCCTACCTGCATCCGTTTCACTTTCTTCCAGTTGCTGCAACTCTATTTTCCTTTAGGGAACTGTTCCTCCTCATTTCTTGCAGCCTTGGTGAGACTGATAATCCAGGTACTCTAGCTTGATCTGAGAAAGTCTATCAGCTCTCATTCTCTAGATCCTGATGTAGTTACTGGACTTTCTGAGCCCAGGTTGTGCTAACTTTCCTTCAAAATTTGCTACTTTCCATTTATTTGTGTCATCTTCAATTTCTTTCATCCATGTCTTATAGTTTTCAGAGTACAGGTCTGTCACCTCCTTGGTTAAATTTATTCATAGGTATTTTATTCTTTTTGATGCAATTTTAAGTGGAACTCTTTTCTTAATTTCTTTTTCTAATAGTTCATTAGTAGTATATAGAAAGACAACAGATTTCTATATATTGATTTTGTATCCTAAAACTTTTCTGAATGCATTTGTTAGTTCTAATAGTTTTTATGGGATTTTTGGGGTTTCCTATATACAGTACCAAGTCATCTGCACATAGTGACAGTTTTACTTTTTCTCTTCCAATTTGGATGCCTCTTCTTTTTTTCTTTTTTCTGATTGCTGTGACTGGGACTTCCAATACTATGTTGAATAAAAGTGGCGAGAGTGGGCATCCTTGTCTTGTTCCTGATCTTAGAGGAAAAGCTTTCAGCTTTTCACTGTTGAGTATGATGTTAGCTGAGTGTTTGTCACATATGGCCTTTATTATGTTGAAGGATGTTTCCTCTATATCCACTTTGTTGAGATTTTTTTTATCATAAATGGATGTTGAAGTTTGCAGATGCTTTTTCTGCATATACTGAGATGACTGTATGATTTATATCCTTAATTTTGTTATGTGGTGTACTGCTTGATTTGCAGATATGGAACTATTCTTGCACTTCTGGAATAAATCCCACTTGATCATGGTGTATGATCCATTTAATGTATCATTGAATTCAGTTTTCTAGTATTTTGTTGAAGATTTTTGTATCTAGGTTCATCAGGCATATTGACCTGTAATGTTCTTTTTTGTAGTGTCTTTATCTGGTTTTAGCATCAGGGTAATGCTGGTCTGGTAAAATGAGTTTGAAAGCGTTCGTTCCTCTTCACCTTTTTTTGGAGTAGTTTGAGAAGGATACATACTAACTCTCCCTTAAGTATTTGGTAGAACTCATCTGTGAAGTTGTCTGTTTATGGACATTCTACTCCTGAGTTTGGTTAGCATCTTTATGAGTATTACTTTGAAGTCTTTATCTATTAAATTGTTTGTCTTCATTTTGTTTAGTTCTTGTTCTGAGGTTTTGTCTTGTTCGGTTTTGATTGTCTTTTGTTTTGTTCTTTTCTTTTGGAAGGTGGTTTGTCTCCTCATTTTGCCTAACTTTCTGCATTTGTTTCTATGTACTAGGTGTTATCCACTACCTCTGTCAGTCTGGAAACAGTGGGCTCATGTAGAAGCTGCTCTGTGAGGCCCAGTGGCGCAATACCCTCTGGTCTTTAGAGCCAGGTGCTCCAGGGGTATCTCCTGTGTGGACTGCGTGTGCCCTCCTGTTGTGGTTGGGCTGCCATTGCTACATTCGTGCTGGTGGGCAGGGCCGGCCCCCGGCTTAGCTAGCTGTGTGGCTTGGCCTCAACTGCTGTGGATTCCCTGTTGGGCAAGTCTGGCCCTCGGCCCAGCTGGCTGAGAGGGCCAGCTATGACTACTGCAGGCATGCTGATGTGTGGGACTGGCCCTTGGCCCAGCTGGCTGTGAGACTTGGCTGCAATTCTTAGGGGCACACTGGCATGCAGGACTGTCCCCACAGAATGGGAGCTGCTGTGGAGGGGTGCCTGTGCTGGTAGAGACGGCCCACTGGTGAGACAGGGCAGGAGCCATGTTGGAGGGGCAGGCCTGGATGGGCAAGTTAGGCAGGTTGGGTCCTTGGGGGAACTCTGGGGTGGGGCACATGATATTAGCTAAGTTGATGGAGAGTGACAGAAATGGCACCCACTAGTGCCAGGCCAGCTAGGTGGAAGGAGAGTAAACAAAAATCATAATGGCACCTGCAAGCACTTCCATCTCCAGAGAAAGTTCCATCAGATCCCTGCCTCTCTAGCACACACCCTAAAATTAGTCAAGGAATTTCCTTTTCATATAAACCAGGTGCTTTTCAAGATGCTGCCTCTGCACTGTGAGTAGGAGCTAGTGAGTTTGTGCAAGAGTCAAGAGTGGTGTCTCAGTTTCCCACAATCTTCCAGGTCTCCCAGATGCAAGCCCTACTGGTTTTCCAAGCCAGACTTATGGGGGCTCATCTTCCTGGTGCAGGTCCCCTGGGCTGAGGAGCCAGACATGGGGCTTGGAGTCCTTGCCTCTTGGGGAGGGGGGACCTCCACGGTTGTGATACCCCTCCTGTTTATGGGTCACTGCACCAGGGGTGTGGGTTCTGGTTAGACCATGCCCATGCTCATCCTCCCTGTCTCGACATGGACTTTGCTTTATATCCTTAGTTTCAGAAACTCTATTCTGCTAGTCTTCAGGTTGTTCTCAGAAATAGTTGCTGTCTATGTAGTTGTAGTTACGGTGTGTCCATGAGCAGAGGGAGGTGAGCTCAGAATCTTCCTACTCTACCATCTCGATCCAGACTCCACTTCTGTAATATTTTGAAGCAAATCTCAGACATATATGTTTCCTTTGTAAATATTTCAGTATACATTTGTCAAAATTAATAAATGTTTCTCTTCTTTAGATATAACTGGAACAACATTATCATATCTAAAAACAAAATGGAGTTTCATTTCTGGTAATGGTGGAATAGCTGATATCAGACCTACCCTCTTGATGAAATAATTATAAGCTTTGGACAAAACACATTAAAAAAAAAAAAAAAGAACAATTGTTTCTAGTCAGATGAATCTAGAGGGCATGCTCCATAGTGAGAGAGACCGTGACTCAGCAGCTTGCCTGGATATGGGAAGGCCAGGCTCTAGGGTCAGCAAAACGCCTCATTTGAGGATTAGGATACGTAGGATCTGCACCCTGTCAAGTTCCCTGGTCAGGGGACGCCTATAACTTGGTTCTGCAGGTGAGTGAAGCTGCTGGTTGGGATTACAACTTGGGCACTACAGAATAAGAAACAAAGACATAATAATGAGGAGGTGCTTGCTGTACTAAGCCATGAACTGGGGCATTGGAATTTGGGACACACAAAAATATCATTATTAGCCAGATGAATTATTTCCTGTGTTTTTTCTTGTTTGCTGTATTAATTGACTGAAAAAGAGCTTTTTGCTGCATTTGGTTTTTATGGCAGCCATTATGCTCTAATTGGACTATTGATCATCTTCCAGTTTATTTCTCCACCTTATCATGATTGTCTTTCTTTTCACCTAACAGCCGTAAGCCACGGATTTGACTTTCAAGCTGATGCATTTGCTAAAAAACTTGGAGAGGCTAAAGACACATTCTGCTTTAACCAAGTTAAACAAAGGTAACTTGGGATTCCCTGTTTTTGACTGGCTATTTTCAGTGTCACATTATTCTCATCCTCTAGTACCAGGGAGACTTCAAGCTTTGGAAAATTCAAAACAAGACTAGTTGTCCAGTCTGTGACTGAAGACACTTCCGATCAGTTTTGTCCTGGTGGCATATTCTAGCTCTTCCTGTTTTAAATTTTTTCTTTAAGAAAAGTTATTAAGTACAGAAAATCCAAGATTTAAATAAATTTAATATCTCATTTCAAAAATGATTTTAATAATCCATTTCTTAAAGAAAACATGAAAATTTTAGGCTTAATGTTTTAAAAAGCATAGTTTTTCTTGAAGTATAGTTGATTTACAATGTAGTGTTAATTTCTACTGTACAGCAAAGTAATTCAGTTATACATATACATACATTTTTTTAAAAAGTTCTTTTCCATTATGGTTTATCACAGGTTATTGAATATAGTTTCCTGTGCTATACAGTAGGAACTTGTTATTTATCCATTCTATATATAATAGCTTACATCTGTTAATCCCAAACTTCCACTCCATCCCTCTGCCATCTCCCTTCCCCCATAGCAACCACAAGTTTGTTCTCTATGTCTGTGAGTCTGCTTCTGTTTCGTAGATAGGTTCCTTTGTGTCAAATTTTAGATTACACATATAAGTGATATAATATGGTATTTGTCTTTCTCTTTCTGACTTAGTATGATAATCTCTAAATCCATCCATGTTGCTGCAACTGGCATTATTTTGTTCTTTTTTATGGCTGAGTAGTATTCCATTGTATATATGTACCACATCTTCTTTATCCATTCATCTGTCGATGGACATTTAGGTTGCTTCTATGTCTTGGCTACTGTGAATAGTGTTGCTATGAACATAGGGGTGCACGTATCTTTCTGAATTACAGTTTTGTCTGGATATATGCCCAGGAGTGGGATTACTGGATCATATGGCAATTCTATTTTTAGTTTTTTGAGGAATCTCCATGCTGTTTTCCATAGTGGCTGCACCAACTTACATTCCCACCAACAGTGTAGGAGGGTTCCCTTTACTCCACACCCTCTTCAGCACTTGTTATTTGTAGACTTTTTAATGATGGCCATTCTGACCATTGTGAGGTGGTACCTCATTGTAGTTTTGATTTGCATTTCTCCAGTAATTAGCAATGTTGAGCATCTTTTCATGTGCCTATTGGTCACCTGTATTTCTTCTTTGGAGAAATGTCTATTTAAGTCTTCTGTCCATTTTTCGATTGGGTTGTTTGATTTTTTTGTTGTTGACTTGTATGAGCTGTTTGTATATTTTAGAAAATTAAGCCCTTATTGGTCATATTGTTTGCAAATATTTTCTCCCATTCTATAGGTTGTCTTTTCATTTTGTTTATGGTTTCCTTTGCTGTGCAAAGGCTTGTAAGTTTGATTAGGTCCCATTTTTTTTCTATTGCTTTGGAAGACTGACCTAAGAAAACATTGGTACGATTTATATCAGAGAAAGTTTTGCCTGTGATCTCTTTTAGGAGTTTTATGGTGTCAGGTCTTATGTTTAAGTTTTAAAGGAATAGTTTTATCTTTAAAATCAAATTTATCATCAACTTGTAAAATTATTTGAGAAAATACAGAACTTGTTTTACTTACACACTTATATGGAATCAGGTAAGTTTGGGGTCATATGTTTAAAAGAGGGAGCATCACCTCTAAGTCCTCTCTGTAAGACAGAAATAGTAGTCCCAAATCATTGAGCTCATACCTGAGTTGAGACTTGTTTTTACTTTCATGCTTTTATGATTTAACCTGCCAATCAGCGTTTTAAATGAAAAAGAAAAGTAACAATTGGTAAGGCTGATGTTATTTAAATGAAAGTAGCTAGAAATATGCTCTACTGTTACACCAAATTTCTCTGTTTGCTCTCTTGCTACAAACTGATCAGGAGTTTCTAATGATGTTTTGAAATTAGAAATTATGTGTAGAATGTTTTAAATCATTGGGCTTTATTTTTGTTTTTAAGAAAATTCCAGTCTTTATTTTTCCTTCTACGTACTGGGAATGATCCCATTATGGGTAAATTAGTATTTTTTAAAAATATTCAGCTTTCTCCTCATTCATAATCTTTTAGTCAATAAACAGTGCATCTTTTCACTTAGCAGAAGTTGCCATATTGAACAGCTTTTACTGTTTTTAAAGTGGCAGAATGTGGATAGAAGAAGAAATGACATTTTAAGAGACACAGGGTGAAACACTGGTGGTTCTCCTATAATACTGCAGGAAAAAATATAGTCTTCTATCTCTTTCAAGGACAGAAGAGTTTCACTTTTTATTTATAATCTTATCAGTAAGTTGTAAGTACTGTTTAAGCAGGCCTGATTCTGTTTTTAAAAATTATAGTTTTTGATATGCAGATCATTTTTATTTTCAAATCAAATGTCATAAAATTTTTCGTTTCCAGTTTGCAAGGCTCCATATTTGACTGCTTTAAATTTCTGTCCACTTTCTGAATGAGAACTGACTTTGTCCCTAGAGCTCCCCACCCATTGGTGACATTTGCCTTCTGGGGATTTATTCCAAAGTAAGATCAATGATGCATCCTTGGTATCTGCCGAGAAAGTCTGTGGCTCAGCAGATATTTGGGTGATGTCTTTACATGGAAATATAATTAAAAATACATATCTAATTTAGTACCATATTATTTATTTTCCTAAAGCTAAAGAGGAGCAGTCCTATGATTTTATCCAGCATCCTATATCTGTGAATTCATGCTGTGACAACTGCCTTTCCTTCCTTCTGTGCCTTTAAAGACAAATTTCAGTTGTGCACAAGTGAAACATTAAAAATTGCCAATGCAAATTAAAAAAAAAGTTTGAAGGCATTAAAGAGGCACCAGAAGCAGAGAAAATGGAGAGAAATAGAACTCTCAAAATGAAATAAACTAGGTGAGATCCACATTTAACTGACTTTTCCCTGAGGGAATTCTCCAGTCTGTGTGAGCACCCCAGAGTTCAAGGTGAAAGATGCAGTCTTACTTGACTGTAGAGTTAGATATCACAGTGTGAAACTGACAGAGATTAAAAATTGAGAGGAAAATGATAGAAAGTAGTTAGACACAGAACAGGAAGACCTAAATATGCATACAGACTCCTGTAAATTTTTCAGTTTATTCCTAAAGTGTAAATGTATAAAGCAAGACTTCAAGGGACCCAGCGGAAAGCAACAAATAGAATCCTTAAAATGTGAGCAAAGATTTCATCAGCTTCAACACTGGAGAATAAGAGTTTTGTATTGGAGTCCTGTCAAGTTGGGGTGGTTTGATAAAAACCTTGCTTTCTGTGTAAAACTTAGAAGGGGCATACTTTAGGAATGAAGTCTGCAGTAAGGGCCATGCCCAAGGATCAAGGGCAAAAGCAAAAGAGTTCTGCCCTAACAAAACCTAGTAAAAACTTTCACAGAATTAAAGTTATCTGTAAATAATATAAATGTGTGCTAGAAAAAATTCTGAGATACCTAACAATATCTAGCATTTCTACAAAGCATTATATTCAATTTTCAATATAACAATACTATAAAAAATTACTATACACATGAAAATATCAGGAAGTGCCATCACATTCAAGAGAATAAAGAGTCAATGGAAGCAGATCCAAAGGTGACTCAGATATACACAGGCTTTATAACTTATTAGTATGTTAAATAATTTACAGGAAAACATGGACATAATGGGGAAAGGCATGGGTTTCTCAGGAAAGGAATAAAAAGTGTAAAAATGAATCAATCAGAAATCCTAGAACTAAAAAATACATTTGTAGAAAACATCATTAGGTGGGATTATGAGCAGATTGGACATAGTTTAATAAAAGCACTGAACTTGAAGAAGGGTTAATGGAAAATTTGTGTTTTTTTTAATCTTTGTATTTGTAATTTGAAACTCTGAAACTCTAACTCATGTTTAATTTAAAATCCAAAGCAAATATACACATACAAAAATTAAAGTTTGAGAGTTTTAAATGTTAAATATACATCAAACTTAAGTTTTTAAATTTGAAGGAATTTCCACTATTTCCCCATTTCTTTTGATGTGTTCATGACTGTTTCAGCCACCAAGGCTTAAACTCTACTAGACATCGCTCTCTTGACAAATTCATCTAGTGAATCATTAAGTCAGTCTCATGGCAAAAAATTTCTGTTCATTCTTTCAGTTTCTTTTTTCTTTCTGCTGAAACTACCTTCCTCCCTAAAAATAAATATGCCCCTTGTCCAAATATGAATATAAATTGATAGGTGAATGAATGGGATTATTCAGTACTTAAAAAATGAACAGTTTTCCCATGGCATTGAGTAAATTAATAAAAAGGAAGATCCTTTTCTTCTGCTCAGGGAACACAGAGTTCCTTCAAGGTTTATGTGAGAGACCTTACTTATTACTTATCCACAACTCCCCCTTTCTTGCTGGCTATCAGAACCACAGTTGTTTTTTCATTTTGTTTTGTTTTGTTTTTTTGAAGAACAGTAATATGTCCAATATCAGGGGGTAAATCATGACTGATCTAAGTGAACCCCTGTCTCCATCTTTCCTATTTGCCATGTACAACTTTTTCAGTGTCACTTATAGCCATGTGAACATTTTCTGGCCCATAAGATGTAAGGAGAAATCTTCGGGGGGTGGGGGGGGGCGGGTCTTCAAGTAAAGCTTTTATTTCCTGATAAGAAGACATAGACTCAGGAGGAGAAAACCCTCCCCTCTCTTTCTAATTTTGAATATAATTGTGACATCTGGAGCTTGCAACTATGAGGCAATAAGCCTAAGACAAACAAACTAAGGCAATAAAACATACAAAACCAAAAGAGCCAATGTGCCAAAAAGAATGGGCAAATGGAAAGAGTCTAGTCACTGATGATTACATTAAAATTTGAACTAGCCTTTAACTTCCTATCTCTGGACTTCCTATTAAGTGAAATAATTAGAGCTGTGATTTTAGCAACTGTTAGCTGTATTTTTGTTATTTGCTGCCCCCAAACCCTTGATGAATAAAGATTACCTACATGAAACAGTTTAATACCAATGCAAGAAAGCATGTGATTGTTACCAAAAATCATGATGGATTATTGTAATATGGAAAGACAAATTTGATAAATATGTACTTCTGAGTCAGAAAAACCATCATGGAATGTTTGCCTGTAATTACCATGAGTTGTGCTGATTCTTAAAGTTTTCCTATTTCAAAGAACATGAATAGTATGTGAAAGTAAACTCAAAACTTTCCCCACGTTCTAGTTTTATGATGGTTGAATTTACTGGATAATAAATTTCTGTGTATGAAAATTACCTCTGCTATCATTATCCCTAGTAAATGTGTAAAATGAGGTAATAGTGTATTTATGTTTTTCTCACAAAGTTTCTGGGTTGGAAAAAGATCTTCTGAGCACAATACCTTTCCAGTTGTTCAATTCCCTTTACACATTGCTGTTAAATGTTTGCCAGGCCTGTTCCTAAGTTCCACTGGTAATGAGGAACTGGAATCAGTACACTTTATCTTCTAGCAGTATTGGACTTATGACAACTCTTTCCTTCTGTGGATTAGAAATATGTATTGTGTAGTTTCTTCCCATTGGTGTGAATTAGTATTGGAACTGTATAAAGATAGCTATTATTTCCTCCCTGACACTTTTCCAGTTTACTCACCCCCAGTTCTGAAGAGCAGTTTTATAGTAAAGTTTTATATACCTTAGTCATTTGTGGGCTACCTTCATGTTTTTTTCCATATCAACTAAACTATCATTTATTCAGTAACTTATTAATATGACTCCTCGTTTTACTTAAATAATTCTAGCTCCCCCCATGCAGTAATAGACATTAAATCACTCGTTTGATTCCTTAGTTATATTTTTCTAATAGGCATTATAATGAATAAATATTAAAATAAAAATATTCATGTTTAGCCTAAGTAATATGTGTAACACATATTGAGAAACACTGCATTAAATATATTCCTATAAAGATTTTGTGTGTCTTAAAACCTTTCTACTTTCTCTGCTGACTATATTGAAGCCTCTTTTTCATTCTTCTTTTCCCTCCCTCCCTTCCTTCCTTGTGACAAAACAAATTAAACTTATTAACCATGAAGCTAAAAAGTATCATGAGTTTGAATCTTTCAACTTGAAGAGGGCTCTCATTTCATGATTACAAACAGGTAGGTTATTTTTTCTCTTAGCTACCATAGGAATATTCAGATACCCTATATTCGTTGAAGCATGCACTCTTTAGGACTGAAGTAAACATTGTTTTTTATTAAAAATTAAGAAGAAAAGTGAGATAATTTTTATCCATATGTTATTTAAATTGATATAGTAATACCTCAGTTGGAAGGATAGCTGTTTTAATAATAGAAGTTCATCCTATTTTTAATAAATATAATAAGGTAGACATGGTTGTAATTATTTTCTAGGAAACAGTTATGGCTATATCAAGGAAATTAAATAAATCTTAATGTAACATTTTCCAACATTTTTAAGAATCAAATCCTACATTTTAAAATAAGAAGATACAGTGTAGATTATAGCCATTTTCATGTGTGAGATGGTTCCTTATTTCTTTTTCTCTAATCAAGCTTTCAGTTGCTTCACATTGCCTGGCCAATTTTAGGTATATGTCCATCAATGCTTGGCAGCCTCCAGCATGTCATAGTCTTGTTTTATGAAGACCCTAGACAACCATTCACACAGATTGTGTGATTGCAGAGAGGGCTGAAGGTGAGGTTTAAAAATGTCAGTAACTCAGATTTATTACACTTCAAGATGGAGGAGGAGTAAGACGTGGAGATCACCTTCCTCCCCATAAATACATCAACAATACATCTACATGTGGAACAACTCCTACAGAACACCTACTGAATGCTGGCAGAAGACATCAGACTTCCCAAAAGGCAAGAAACTCCCAATGTACCTGGCTGTGTGGCTGAAGGGTCTTGGTGCTCCAGCAGGGTGTCAGGCCTGAGCTTCTGAGTTGGGAGAGCCGAGTTCAGGACACTGCACCACCAGAGACCTCCCGGACCCATGTAATATCAAGTGGCGAGAGCGCTCCCAGAGATCTCCATCTCAGCACTAAGACCCAGCTCCACTCAACGACCAGCAAGCTCCAGTGCTGGACACCCCATGCCTAACAACTAGCAAGACAGAAACACAACCCTACCCATTAGCAGAGAGGCTGCCTAAAATCATACTAAGCTTACAGACACCCCAAGACACACCACTGGACGCAGTCCTGCTCACCAGAAAGACAAGATCCAGCCTCATCCACCAGAACACAGGCACCAGTCCCCTCTGCCATGAAACCTACACAACCCACAGAACCAACCTTACCCACTGGGGGCAGACACCAAAAAAAAAGGGAAATACGATCCTGCAGCCTGCGAAAAGAAGACCCCAAACACAGTAAGTTAAGCAAAATGAGAAGACAGAGAAATACAGAACTGATGAAGGAGCAAAGTAAAAACCCACCAGACCAAACAAATGAAGAGGAAATAGGCAGTCTACCTGAAAAAGAATTCAGAGAAATGATAGTAAAGATGATCCAAAATCTTGGAAATAGAATGGAGAAAATACAAAAAATGTTTAACAAGGACCTAGAAGACCTAAGAGCAAACAATGATGAAAAACGCAATAAATGAAATTAAAAATTCTCTACAAGGAATCAATAGCAGAACAACTGAGGCAGAAGAATGGATAAGTGACCTGGACGATAAAATAGTGGAAATAACTTCCAAAGAGCAGAATAAAGAAAAAAGAATGAAAAGAATTGAGGACAGACTCAGAGACCTCTGGGACAACAATAAATGCACCAACATTCGAATTATAGAGGTCCCAGAAGAAGAAGAGAAAAAGAAAGGGACTGAGAAAATATTTGAAGAGATTATAGTTGAAAACTTCCCTAATATGGGAAAGGAAATAGTCAATCAAAGCCAGGAAGCACATTCCAAGGAGAAACATGCCAAGACACATATTAATCAAACTATCAAAAATTAAATACAAAGAAAAAATATTAAAAGCAGCAAGGGAAAAGCAACAAATAACAACAAAGGGAATCCCCATAAGGTAAACAGCTGATCTTTCAGCAGAAACTCTGCAAGCCAGAAGGGAGTGGCAGGGCATATTTAAAGTAATGAAAGGGAAAAAACTACAATCAAGATTACCCAGCAAAGATCTCATTCAGATTCGATGAAGAAATTAAAACCTTTACAGACAGGCAAAAGCTAAGAGAATTCAGCACCATCAAACCAGCTTTAAAACAAACGCTAAAGGAACTTCTCTAGGCAGGAAACACAAGAGAAGGAAAAGACCTACAAAAACAAACTCAAAACAATTAAGAAAATGGAAATAGGAACATACATATCGATAACTACCTTAAATGTAAATGGATTAAATGTTCCAACCAAAAGACATAGACTGGCTGAATGGATACAAAAACAGGACCCATATATATGCTGTCTACAAGAGACCCACTTCAGACCTAGGGACACATACAGACTGAAAGTGAGGGGATGGAAAAAGATATTCCATGCAAATGGAAATCAAAAGAAAGCTGGAGTAGCAATTCTCATATCAGACAAAATAGACTTTAAAACAAAGACTATTACAAGAGACAAAGAAGGACACTACATAAAGATCAAAGGATCAATCCAAGAAGAAGATATAACAATTGTAAATATTGACGCACCCAACATAGGAGCATCTCAGTGCATAAGGCAGATGCTAACACCCACAAAAGGGGAAATCGACAGTAACACAATAAACGTAGGGGACTTAAACACCCCACTTTCACCAATGGACAGATCATCCAAACTGAAAATAAATAAGGAAAAAGAAGCTTAAAATGACACATTAAACAAGATGGACTTAATTGATATTTACAGGACATTCCATCCAAAAACAACAGAATACACTTTCTTCTCAAGTGCTCATGGAACATTCTCCAGGATAGATCATATCTTGGGTCACAAATCAAGCCTTGGTAAATTTAAGAAAATTGACATCGTATCAAGTATCTTTTCTGACCACAACGCTATGAGACTAGATATCAATTACAGGAAAAAAACTGTAAAAAATACAAACACATGGAGGCTAAACAATATGCTACTAAATAACCAAGAGATCACTGAAGAAATCAAAGAGGAAGTCAAAAAATACCTAGAAACAAATGACAATGAAAACACAATGACCCAAAACCAACGGGATGCAGCAAAAGCAATACTAAGAGGGAAGTTTATAGCAATACAATCCTACCTCAAGAAACAAGAAAAATCTCAAATAAACAACCTAACCTTACAGCTAAAGCAATTAGAGGAAGAAGAACAAAAAAACCCCAAAGTTAGCAGAAGGAAAGAAATCATAAATATCAGATCAGAAATAAATGAAAAAAAAAGAAGGAAATGATAGCAAAGATCAATAAAACTAAAATCTGGTTCTTTGAGAAGATAAACAAAATTGATAAGCCATTAGCCAGACTCATCAAGAAAAAAAGGGAGGAGACTGAAATCAACAGAATTAGAAATGAAAAAGGAGAAGTAACAACTGACACTGCAGAAATACAAAGGATCATGAGAGATTACTACAAGCAACTTTATGCCAATAAAATGGACAACCTGGAAGAAATGGAGAAATTCTTAGAAAAGCACAACCTTCCAAGACTGAACCAGGAAGAAATAGAAAATATAAACAGACCAATCACAAGTACTGAAATTGAAACTCTGATTAAAAATCTTCCAAAAGGGCTTCCCTGGTGGCGCAATGGTTGAGAATCTGCCTGCCAATGCAGGGGACACGGGTTCGAGCCCTGGTCTGGGAAGATCCCACATGCCGCAAAGCAACTGGGCCCGTGAGCCACAACAACTGAGCCTGCGCGTCTGGAGCCTGTGCTCTGCAACAAGAGAGGCCGCGATAGTGAGAGGCCCGTGCGCCGCGATGAAGAGTGGCCCCCGCTTGCCGCAACTAGAGAAAGCCCTCGCACAGAAACGAAGACCTAACACAGCCAAAAATAAATAATTTAAAAAAAAAAAAATCTTCCAACAAACAAAAGCTCAGGACCAGATGGCTTCACAGGCGAATTCTATCCAACATTTAGAGAAGAGCTAACACCTATCCTTCTCAAATTCTTCAAAAATATAGCAGAGAGAGGAACACTCCCAAACTCATTCTACGAGGTCACCATCACCCTGATACAATAACCAGACAAAGATGTCACAAAGAAAGAAAACTACAGGCCAATATCACTGATGAACATAGATGCAAAAATCCTCAACAAAATACTAGCAAACAGAATCGAACAGCACATTAAAAGGATCATACACCATGATCAAGTGGGGTTTATCTCAGGACTGCAAGGATGCTTCAATATACACAAATCAATCAATGTGATAAATCATATTAACAAACTGAAGGAGAAAAACCATATGATCATCTCAATAGATGGAGCAAAGCTATCGACAAAATTCGATAAAAACCCTCCAGAAAGTGGGCATAGAGGGAACTTACCTTAACATAATAAAGACCATATATGACAAAACCACAGCCCACATCATTCTCAATGGTGAAAAAAGAAACCATTTCCTCTAAGATCAGAAACAAGACAAGGTTGTCCACTCTCACCACTATTATTCAACATAGTTTTGGAAGTTTTAGCCACAGCAATCAGAGAAGAAAAAGAAATAAAAGGAATCCAAATTGGAAAAGAAGAAGTAAAGCTGTCACTGTTTGCAGATGACATGATACTATACATAGAGAATCCTAAAGACACTACCAGAAAACTACTAGAGCTAATCAATGAATTCGGTAAAGTAGCAGGATACAAAATTAATGCACAGAAATCTCTTGCATTCCTATAATGATGAAAAATCTGAAAGAGAAATTAAGGAAACACTCCCATTTATCACTGCAACAAAAAGAAT